>NW_027671709.1:0-66000 GCF_964165515.1 Mesoplodon bidens | reverse complement strand
TACATTTTATTTATTTGTATATTTTATTTATATATAGATATTTAGATATTTATATAAAGAACTTAAAGTTAAAGCTCTAGTTAAGGCAGTGACAAAAGCAGTAGCAGTGGCAGTGAAAAGAAATGGTTATATTCAAGGATATTTTGTCAGTAAAAGTCCAAGATCAAATGTCTGACTGCATACATGGGATGGATAGACGGAGTGGGAAAAATCAAAGTTAACTATAGAGGTTCTAGTGAAGATGGGGTTGCCATCACCCAACCCAAGGGGTTGCTATCATGCCCAAGGTCTAGGAGACTCAAAAGGAAGGTCATGGTCGAGGAAAAGTTAATTGCTGGGAAAATAAGACTCCCAGTCTCTCCAGCTCCTTACACTAGTTTTTTTTTAAACATCTTCATTGGAGTATAATTGCTTTACAATGGTGTGTTAGTTTCCACTTTCTAACAAAGTAAATCAGTTATACATATACATATGTCCCCATATCTCTTCCCTCTTGCAACTCCCTCCCTCCCACCCGCCCTATGTCACCCCTCTAGGTGGTCACAAAGCACAGAGCTGATCTTCCTGGGCTATGCGGCTGCTTCCCACTAGCTATCTATTCCTTATACCAGTTTTGTTTTTCTGCTCATATACGTAGCAGCATTTCATTCAAGGGGAAAGTTATTGATCTGACTGGTCAAATTAAACACCATAGTTCAAGGCACATTTACAGTGGTTAGTTCCTCCACAATTTAGAAAGTAACGTTCACAATTTCCCTCTTCCTACACTGTGGAACACATTGGCCATTCCTCCAAAGTTTCCACTCCATAGAGTGGACCAGAGATGACATTAGCCCAGAACTGAGAGCTTGGCATGAGATGGTGTCAACCCCACCTAGAGCTCTGGCATAAGTTATGACCCAACCCAGCTCTACAGAGAGTTCTGCATGGAATCTTGTCTCAGCCATAATAATGTGATTCTGTTTTTCATTTGGTTTGCTTCTTTGCTTAACTTTCCCTGGCCACTCTGACAAACAAAATTTCAGGCAATCCTGGGCCACTCACTAACTTTATTCCATCTAATGTTATCCAGATTCCCAAGAAAATTACTAACTATAAAGGGGGAAATTTGGAACATGGTGAGTTTAGGTGCCTGAAATATACAGGTAACTGAATCCAGTTAAGTAGCAAATTATTTGGATCTCAAATATGCCAGTAGAAGAGCAGACTAAGCTCAATTTAATGTACTCTTACTGGAGACACATGTAAATTCTGGGTCAGTTTTGAAAATGTTAAAAGCACATAGCTGAGATTAAAAGAAAGAAAGGAGCACCTGCATGTTTCAGAAAGTAACAGAGAAATCAAATCCAGAGAAATAAGAGCAGACTGATGTGTATGCGTTCTGTTCCTTAGTAGAGGCCTTATGTACATAGGGGCTGGAGCTAGAAATCTAACATTACCTTGAGGCCAGGAATTTAGACTCAGGATGGAACAATATGGAGAAGTTAGTACAGATATCCTACAGAACTTTCATGAGGAACTGCTTAGTCCATTAAGAGGGCCAAGGGAGGTGGTGAGGAAGATTGATATCTCTTGAAAACCTTCAGGTACAGAAAACATCAGCACCTCTGAAAAGTAGGCCTGTCCTTCCCAGAGTTGTGATGGCCAGGTTGTCACTAACCTGTAAGGCCCTGTATGAATCAGAAACTGCAAGGAGAGGAATTCAAAGAAAACCAGATGCAGGATGGGTGTGGCAATAAATCCTAGGACCCTATCAGAAACAAAATTAAAACCACTCTAGAGGGAAATTTTAACAAACCAGGGCAGAGAGTATCCTAACCAGAATAAAATAATAATTCTGAGGAAGTTCCTTTACTTATTTAAGTAAGATTCAATGCATTTCCATGGCCAGGCCCTTTAGAAGAATTCTAAAACATATACAAACAATTCATTTACATCTTATATATCCCACCATCCAGAGCAAAATTCACTTAAGAACTGTACTGGTGGAAATTGGGCAGCACTATGGAGAAAATAAAATGTGTTTACCATCAAAAAACATGAAGGTAAGAAAGATAATGTCTAATTTTTTAATTATCCTGTGGTTTCTTGAAATCTTTTGGAAACCCAAACTAGAGAAACCTAGGAGGAAATGAAGATTTAAATGTTTAGAGATTTATCAACTCATCTATAAAAGCTTTATTAATCTCTTCTTTTAATAACATTCCTGAGAGGTATAAATGTGTCCAGTGATAGGGTTGAATAAGCCTGAGAGAATTTCAATTGTTTACTATTCTTGGTCAGCTCTTAAGACCTTTCAGGAGCATCTTGATTTTCATGGCCTCATCCAACAAAAGCAGGATATTTTACAGAAAGTCCTGGGCCACTTTTCGGCTTGCTTTTGTGTTTATGCTTTTGGTTTTTTCACATCGGGCGGTACATTAGGCTACCTATTGCATACTCCCTCATTCATGCATGCATTCACTCAAACAATATTGACTGAGTTGAGACATTTAATTAACACTCAATAAATGATGTTTAGATGAATGAATGCGCTTTCTATCAAAGTAAGTGTAAGTACTGAGAAAAATTACAGAATGTATGATCCCAGCCCCACAAAAGCTTATAACTGTGTTGAGGATATAACATATGCTGATGAAATAAGTAATATATCATATTGGACAGGGTCTAAGTTCAAAAATGAGTTTTTATAAATAATCAGAGCCTAAGGAGCACAAAGAAGGGACAGTTCATTATGGCTTGAATCTATCAATAAATGTACATTTCAGATGAGATTTGAGATTGACCTCAAAGAAGAGGACTTAGATATATGAACAGAGAACAAAAAAGGCATGGTGATAGCATGTGCATAGATAGTGTGGCCAATATTTATGTTCTTCATTAAAGATAGTCAGAGATAACCCAAATGTAACTGTTTCCATGGGTCCATTCTCAGTATCCAAACAAAACGGCAAATCCTATCTTAGTAAAACTAATGAAAAACACAGTCTTTAACAAAGAGATTGTGAAGGAAAGGGGGAGAGAAAGGCTTGCATCCCACACCACACAACAAAACTTTTTGAATTATTTGTTTAATTGTCTCCCTCTGAAAATTTCCTCTCCCTCTCTCGGTACGTGTCTCTTCTCCCACATCTGGCCACACTCTACCAGCCATCTTTCCAGATCTTTCCAGAACTCTCCATCCTAGTTTCATTAGGCCACAATTTAAACATCTCACAGGTCTCCAGGATGCATCCCCATCACTTATTCCACAAAGACAAACAAAGGACACTTCTCAGGATCACGTTTCTTTGAAGGAAGAGGTCATGAGGAGTGACTATAAATAATATAAGGTGGAGAGCAGTGACTTAAAATACCATTTTTCACCTTAGAATGTGAATACAGGGAACTTTGGGAAACTAGAAAATCTAGAAAGGATTCACTGATAATTATTTATGTTCAATGAATAAAATAAAATGTAATAATACGGCTGAACTCTGACAGATTCACTTTTTCAAAAGTTGCTTTCACACACCTTCACTATTGGGATGTTTGATAAACACACCTTTCCTTCTTTACTTTCTTCTTTCTTTGCAGATACTGGCACCAAACTTTCAAACAATAACAACCTTCCCATAAGTCCCTTGCCAGGCAAGATTAAGGTATAACAATCCAAACAAAGTTTTGAAGAAGATAACTGCTTGAAAGCACAGGAAAAGAGCTGGGTTTCTCTTATTCAACAGTCACATAATGAGTAATGTGCGAATTGGTTTAAAAAGTCTCTCTGCATGAGGGGCTAAGGTTAAGATTAGAACTTCTGAGGCCAGAAGAGCAAAATGACTACAACAATCCACATATTTTCAAGAGCTGCCCTTTGGATGTGAGGCATTGATTTTTCCCACTATTTTTTCAGCAACCCAACTGGTGTCTTTATTAAACGACATAAGAGAATACAGTGTGGCCAAGAAGGCTTAGATTTCCTTAGCCCCAAGTCAGATATTCTCCAGTGACTGTCCACTCAAATGAAAAAGAGAGATTTACAAGAGGAAACTGGATACAACTGAGTGTACTTTAATTTTACCTGAATTATTTGTTTTGTTTTCAATTCTCCGCTGAAGTGCCTACATTAATATATCTTTAAGAGCATTTCCTTAAGTTGAAGTATTCATTCAGTATATTCATTTACTATAATTTAGAAAAGCCAAATGATTTAGACAAATTCATTTCTATATTGCCACAACAGTGTATTGTGAACTAAATGACACCTGGCAGTTCTTTACTCAGATACTAACTCAATTAGAAGGCAGAACAAGGATACCTACCCATTCAGGGAAGGATAGGTCACTTAGCCTCTGTAGCTCTCTTAGGTCTCTTATCATCACAGTAACAAATTGAAGACTAAAAACCATATGATTATCTCAATAGATGAAAAAAAAGCTTTTGAAAAAAATTCAATATCCATTCATGGTAAAAACTCTCCAGAAAGTGGGCATAGAGGGAACACATACCTCAACATAATAAAGGCCATATACGACAAGCTCATAGCTAACATACTCAATGGTGAAAAGCTGAAAGCATTTCCCCTAAGATCAGGAACAAGACAAGGATGCCCACTCTCACCACTTTTATTGAAGGTACTTTTGGAAGTCCTAGCCACAGCAATCAGACAAGAAAAGTCAATAAATAAAAGGACTCCAAAATGGAGAGGAAAAAGTAAAACTGTCACTGTTTGCAGATGGCATGATCCATAGAAAATCTGAAAGACACCATCCAAAAATTATTAGAGCTCAAAAATGAACTTGGTAAATTTGTAGGATACAGAATTTATATCTAGAAATCTACTGTATTTCTATACACTAACAGTGAACTATCAGAAAGAGAAATTAAGGAAACAATCCCATTTACAATTGCGTAAAAAAGAATAAAATACAGAAGAATAAATCTGCCTAAGGAGGTAAAAGACCTGTACCCAGGGAACTATATGACACTGATACAAGAAATTAAAGATGACACAAACAGCTGGAAAGATATACCATGGTCACGGATTGGAAGAATTAATATTGTTAAAGTGACTATCATACCCAAGGAAATCAATGGATTCAATGCAGTCTGTATCAACATATCAAGGGCATTTTCCACAGACCTAGAACAAATAATTTTAAAGTTTGTATGGAAACACAAAAGGTCCTGAATAGCTAAAACAGTCTTGAGAAAGAAGAACACAACTGGAGGAATCATGCTCCCTGGCTTCAGACTATGCTACAAACCTACAGTAATCAAAACAGCATGGTACTGGCACAAAAACATCGATCACTGGAACAGAATAGAGAGCCCAGAAAGAAACCCATGCACTTATGGTCAATGAATCTATGACAAAGGAGGCAAGAATATGCAGTGGAGAAATGTCTGGGCTTCATTAGGGATGGTTTCATCAATTAATTTGTTTTCTTAAATGGACCATACTTTTCCATGTCTTTGTATACCTTGTGATTTTTTTGGTTGAAAATTTGTCTTTCAAATATTATAATGTGGTATCTATGGAAATCAGATTCTCCCACTTTCCCAGGGTTTCCTGGGCTTTTGATTGTTGGAGGCTGTAGTAGTCTGTTTGTTTAGGGACCTTTCCAAACTATTTTTGCAATGACTGTTTTCCTTATCGTATGTATGCACCGAAGTCTCTGTTCCTTTAGTTCATGTTTAGCTAATGTTTTGACAGAGATTTCCTTGAATTCCTGCACCTAAAACAAACAAAAATAAATACACACAAGCACATCCACATGCACACCCAAAACCACACACCTCTGCCCATTGTGCAGATTGCTGGATCACTCCTTCAACATTTAGCTGACCTGCATTGAGTTCAGGGCTCAGCCCATGGTAAAAGCTTAGAGACTCCTCTGGTGTTTTCAGAACATGCATCTTATCTCGAGTATGCATGTGGCTTTCCTAATTTCTCTGGACACATGTGTACTTTTTGTAGGTTCTAATTTCCCAAAGAATCTCCCCCAACTTTGGCTCCTGCATCTTCTGTGGTCTACTGTATTTCAATGCACAGTCTTCTGCCCCAGCCATCTGTGCTTTGTTAGTTCAACTTGCACTTTTTTGAGCATTGACCGCTGCTTTTCCAGACTGTGTTCCAAGTTAGCTAAGACAGAGATAAGCATCTTGTGTCAGTCCTTCAGGTAGCTCCCAGACAGGTTAGAACAGATACACATAATAATCTGAGAGTACAGTCTCTTCTGCTCCCTCCTGAAGCAGGATTGAGGGTCCCATTCTAGGAATGGTCTGCTGTTACTTTAAGACTATCACTGCATTAAGACTCCACCACTTTAAGACCATCACTACACTAACAGTGGATGGGGCAAGGGCAAGTAAAAATGCCACAAAGCTTTCCTGCCATTTTCAAATTGCCTCTTCCCTGGTTCAGTATGTGTTTGGTTGCTATAAATCTTTGGCTGATTTCAGGACTAAGAGAAACTCAAAGAACCCCACAGCAAAAACCAGTATAATCAAACTCTCAGAAGCCAAACGACACAGAAAGAATCTTTTCTCCCAAAGGAGAAAGAAAAAAGAAATTTGTTACAAAGCAGGGATCCTCAAAAAGATTAGAGCTAATTTCCTATATGAAACCACGGAAGCAAGAGGCCAGCCATATTTAAAGTGCTGAAAGAAAAAAAATTGTCCACCAAGAATTCTATATTTGGCCAAACTGGTTTCAAAATGTAGGGAGAAATTAACGCATTCCCAGATGAACAAAGGCTGAGGGCATTTATTTTACAACTTCCTACCACTGCCCTATGAGAAATGCTAAATTGAACCTTCAGGTTGAAATGAAAGGACACTAGACAGCATCTCGAAGCTGTAGAAAGAAATAGAAATCTCCAGTAAAGATAAATACATGGGCAAGTACTAAAGCCAGTATTGTGTTATTGGCTTGTAGCTCTACTTTTTATTTCTTACATGATTGAAAAAACAAATGTATAAAATAATCATAAATCCATGTTATTGGGCTCACAAAGTAAAAAGGTGTAATTTGTGACAATAATAATGTAAAGAGGAGGAACAGAACTGTAGAGGAACAGAGTTTCTGTGTGCTACTGAAGTTGGTTTCAATTGAAATTATATTGTTTTAACTTTAGAATGGTAAATGTCATCTTCTTGATAACCACAAAGAAAATATCAATAGACCATATGCAAAAAGAAATGAAAAGGGAATCAAGAGTTCACCACAAGAAAATCGGCTAAGCACAGAAGTCAGTAATGGAGTAAATGAGGGGCAAAAAATGCATAAGACATACAGAAAACAAGCAGGAAATAGACAGAATTAAGTTCTTCCTCATCAGTAATTTTTGAAAAAGTAAGTGGATTAAGCTCTCCAATGAAAAGATAAACATTGGCAGAATGGACTTTAAAAACAACCATAATCCAAGTATATGCTGTCTGCAAAAATCTCACTTGATTTCAAAAGACACAAGTTGCTTGAAAGTTAAAGCATAGAATAAAATATCCCATGCAAATAGTAACAAAAAAGAAGGAAAGAGAGACAGAAAAAGAAAGGAAGGAAGGAAGGAAGGAAGATAGATCTGGGATGGCTATGTTACTATCACACAAAATAAACTTTAAATCAAAAACTATCACAAGAGGAAAAGGAGGCCACTATATGTTGATAACAAGTTCAATCTATCAAGAACATAGAACACCTATAAACATATATGTACCAAACAACCCCCAAATATGTGAAGCAAACATTGACAGAATTGAAGGAAGAAATAGATAGTTCTAAAATAATAGTTGGAGATCAATACCTTGCTTTCAATAGTGGAAAACACATCTAGACAGAAGATCAGTAGAGAGGTAGGGGGACTGAATAACACATTTAACCAACTAAACCTAACAGCGTATATAGATCACTCCACTCAACAACAGCAGAATACACCTTTTTCTCAAGTACACATGGAACACTCTCCGGGAAAGACCATATGTTAGGCCACAATACAAGTACCAATACATTTTTAAGAAATTGAAATCATACAAAGTATCTTCTTTAGCCACAGTGAAAGGAAGGTAGAAATCAATAACAGAACCATTGATAGCCATTTCCCATCATGCCTGCCACACATGATATAAAGCAATGAAGGGAAAAACATAATTTACCACTTAGAAAAGTGGGAAGGAGGACATACCATTGACACAGAGTGTATGCTGTTTCCCATTGTCAGGGATAGAAATAAATTAGCATCATTTATTCATTAGTGTGTTAATTTCTTGGTCAATCATTGGGCAGCCAGTGTTTCTGCCTGATGGGAAGATTTCCTATACTCAGTGTTGAGTGGAGCCAACCTTGAAAGGGACATTTTAAAGGATTATACTGTGATGGGCTTCGCAGTACCCTTCCTCCTATGCCAGTATTTAGGCTGGGGTATTTCCATGGAGTGTGTACAATCGTAGGCCCCAGTTCACCAGAATTTAGTTTGACTCGTTCTGTTAATACATTCCCTCAGTACTTTGTCTTTTGTATCCTTTTGCATTTACTTCATTCTTTATTATCACTGCGAAACAACTTTGTTTCCTGTTCAGATGCCAAAAAGTGGATATCAATACCTCCTGAGTTTTACACATCACAGATCAGTTTTGGATATCAGGGACAGAGACAACAGCTATTTCCAATGACTTTGAGACATACTTTGAACATGTGATTAACATGTTGAGTGTTGAAATGTGTGTCGAGCTCATTACACGTGCTCTAAAAGGTTTCAAACTGCAAATATTTAAAAATCTCTATCTTTGAATCGTTTTCCTGTGCTGTCCCTTTGTGTCAGACTGTTAATATGCAGTCTGGCACCTTCAAATAATGTGGCTTTGTAACCAATTATTTACATGTTGTTTTATCCACAGAGAATCTTTTTTTTAAATAAATTTATTTATTATTTATTTTTGGCCGTGTTGGGTCTTTGTTGTGGCACACAGGCTGTCTCTAGTTGGGGCGAGTGGGGGCTACTCTTCGTTGTGGTGTGCGGGCTCCTCATTGCTGTGGCTTCTCTTGTTGTGGAGCACGGGCTAGGCGCTGGGACTTCAGTAGTTGTGGCACACGGGCTTCAGTAGTTGTGGCTCATGGACCCTAGAGCACAGGCTCAGTAGTTGTGGCACACGGGCTTATTTGCTCTGCAGCAGGTGGGATCTTCCCTGACCAGGGCTCAAACCCATGTTCCCTGCACTGGCAGGTGGATTCCCAACCACTGTGCCACCAGGGAAGTCCCCGCACAGAGAATCTTAAGGTCAAAACATACAACTCGATTAACTACACTTCCTCCTGTTCACATTTCCCTCATCTTTTCTTCATCTTCTGTCTATGTTTCCTTGGCCCTGTTTATATTAAGTGCTTTTGCCATTATATTTGATTGTTTGTATTCCGGTGAGTTACCACAATGCTTTATGAGACACGCTAGGATATAAATGCATTTAAGTAATATATATATATATATATATATATATATATATATATATATATATATATATATATATATATATATATATACACACACACACACACACACATATATGTAGTTTGCTTGAGTGCAGTGTTTTTTGTTTTCTGTACTGAATTCATTAGCATGGGTTGGTATAATATTTAGCATAGGTCGATATGTAATTTGTAAACTAATAAAGTCTTAAAAGTGAGGAAATAAGTCTTTCAAATTTAATTATTTATTTTAAAGAGCAGAATAGCATACATAAACAGGTGCCTAATGAAAACTTGTATTCTAATTTGGAACTCTCATGAACACCTATTCTTTTGTTCTTCTAATGGTATGATCGTAGGCCATTTGATTATTTTTATTTTTATGGCTTTAACTTTAGAATAATGAAATATTCGTAAATTTAAAAAAGTATTTTTCTTTATTTGATGGGGGTGGGATACTGGAGAAATGAAAGGTCAAACACCTATTGAGGAATCCATACTTGTCTATATAGTGTGTACTTTTATTTCAATAACTGATTTAAAATTCCTAAAAGGATGCTATAATAAGTTATTATGCCATTTTACAGACTGAATTAAGTGAATTTCAGGGAGGTATGAAACTTGCCTAAGGCTATCCAGCTGCCAAGTGGTAGAAGTGAGAATTAAATCCAGGTATACCTATCGCCAAAGTTTCTGCTCATCTCTTTACGTCATCCACTTTGAATAGCCAATGCTTTTCTGCTTACAAATATGACTGAGGTTTCCAGACAGTCAACATTGCTTTTTAATCAGATAGAAAAATTACTGTTGCTTCTCTAAAGACATATTCCTTTTCCATTAAGTGACTTTAGTTGTTCAGATAATACTTCCAGACAGTAGTCATCATACAGTTGGAGACTAAGAACAGAACTCAGGGATGTGTCTAGCACTCAGTAAAGACCAACTGGGCTCACTGATGGTACTTACGGTCATTTCCTCTAGACTAAAATAATCTTATTAATAAGAGCCTAATAATTCACAGTACTGCCCTTGCCTGATTGTTTGTTCTTCTCCCTCTATCACTCTCTCTTTCCCCATATGATTATTATTTTTGACAATTTTTGGTGAATTAAATTCAGGGATTAGTATTCAGGAGCGCTAGTCACAAAAGCAGAGAATCTTAGCTCACACCAAAGGAAGAAAATAGAGAAAAAGTATAAATTATATGAATACACACATATCACACATGTACCAACTATATGTTGCACTCCTCCAAAATCTATTTCGTATCTGCACATTTATTGTATATTAGCAGTAAGACAAGAAATGAGCATAATGCTCTGTTTACAAGATACAGAAAACAGACCCAAATATGGAAATTACTAGCAATGAGAATGGGGAAGAAAGACTACAACAAGGAATGTAGATGATATTTTTGTTTCTTAGCTATGATGCCAAATATTGAACTTTCAACTTGAGACAAGGAGGCCATAAAAAGTTGTATTAGTTTCCTAGAGCTGCCATGACAAAGTACCAGAGACTGAGGAGGTTAAACAACAGAAATTTACTCACTCACGGGTGTAGAGGCTAGAAATCTGAGATAAGGTGTCAACAGGATTGATTTCTTCTGAGGTATCTCTTCTTGGTTTGTAGATGCCATGTTTTCCTTTGGTCTTCACATGGTCTTCTCTCTGTGCATGTCTGTGTCCTAATATTTTCTTTTTATAAGGACACCAGTCATATTGAATTAGAGCCCACCCATTTGACCTCATTTGACCTCAGTTACTTATTTAAGGGCCTTATGTCCAAATACAGTCAGATTACGAGGTATTGGGGGTTAAGACTTCCACATATTAACTTGAGCAGGACACAGTTCAGGTGATAATAGAAGATAAGAGTAATTTAAGCAAGTAAGTAACTATTGTTTACAGTGAGTTGCTTAAGGATATGTATTTACTCAAGAAAAACAAGAAGAAATTACATAACACTCTGTGTTATACAAAGATATTAAATTAATCATAACATCCTGTGAGATGGGCATTAAATTAGACTAAGCAAGAGTAAGCAACTTATCCAGAATTGTATAGTTGGTACTTTCCAGAATTTAAACCAGGTATTTTCCCAGTTCCATTCTACGTTATATATTCATTTCATTATTTGAAATGAATTTTGAGTCTTCATTTTGCTTAGTTCCTGAAGTTATATGGGGATAGAATGGAGTTGGATATTTTCAGTGACATTCACATATGGGGAAGGAAATTGAGTCCAGAAGCTTCAGCAGTGTTTCCATGGAGAATGCTAACAACAGAACCAGAAACACCGTTATCCTTTTGGTTCAGTGATCTTTCCTATAGCACTACAAGAATCAATTTTAAGAAGCCCCATGTTTTCCAAACTTTCACCAATGGGCTCTGTAGGGTCCTCTAACAATATCTAAGAGACTAACTAGTTTCACATTCCAAGCCACTTAAGACAAGGAGTTCTGATTGTTCTCTGTGAGGAAATCAAGTGACAATCATAGCTGGTAATTTAGGATAGTTTCTTCAGGGCCCAGGCCAAACCTAATACACAAGTGATAACCATTGTTAAGTGCATCTTTGACAAGGATTCATCAAGTATCAAAGAGGTCTATAAATTGGGAGAAATTATGATCAAAGACAAACATAGACCACAGATATCTAATTAATGCTCAATTATTTATGAGTTTAACTTTGGTTAACCTCATTTTCCTTCTTCTAGACAATTTCCAATTCATCTCCACAAAGAGACCAGAATACTTACCTTCCAAAACAAGATTTATTGTGTTCCTTTAATTCAAAGCATACAGTGACTTCTACATTCACTCCACCAAGTTTTGCTAGGAGAGAAAAGGAGACATTATATTTTATCTTGAATTACATATGCCACCATACTTGACTTAGCTCATCCTACTGGAAGCACTTTGACGGCAGATTCTACAGTCTGGTCTGACATCCTCTACGGAATCAAGCCAAGGGAATCACACATAGTTACAGCTGGAAAAACGTTTGTTCTGGGTTGATACTTTTAGCCTTTACCACCAAGACTTTATCACCAAGATCTATCTTGACAGCCTCTAAACAGGAGACCTTCTTGCCTTCCGTTTTCATATTGACAAGGAAGGTAAAGGGAAGAACTGAGAAGTACCCAAAGTCAGCTAGCAGCCAGCACAGATAAATCATCTGTGGAGATATTGTTTCTTTCAAAAGATATAAACATAAGAGGAAGTCCTAGTGTTTGAAACAATTGTGCATAATAAAATACTCCATGAAAACCTAGAAATCCAGATGCAGATCAGTAACATAGTGGCTAAATAAGCTGTTATGTTCATGCAATGGACAAGTGTACAGACATTAAGAAGAACGAGATACTCTTTTCTATGAGATTCTCTTTTCACTGAACTCATCAGTGCTGCAAAAACAATGTTACATAATACTTTTTCTTTAACATTATATCAGGCATCCTCATCTTGTCCTGCATTTATTGCCAGTGTTACTAAAGTTTATCATTTACCTCTTTCTCTTGTAGACATATAATTTCTTCTTATTTTGGAAGCATTCATCAATCCCTATTTTACTCTTTCTTTTAAATTACAAATGAATATTGAATTTTATAAACTATCTTTTGCGGGATATTTCAAGTGATTGTATAGTATTGCTCTCCTTGGACCTTGTTATATGGTAAATTATATTTTGTTATTTTATATATGCTATTTATTATATGTCGTATTATGTTTACTAATTACATTTATTATATTATAATTACATTATAACTAAGGTAGCATTTTGTTTTAGATAGGCAAAACAACCAGTGGAATAGGAAGCATCTTAAAATTAGATGCAAGAGCATAAGGGAATTGAGTTTAAAATAAAATTCACATTTTGGATCAGTAGCAAAAATTATTCAACAAAAGTGGGAAAATATGGCTATCATTACTAAATTCTAGATACAGCAAGTAGTTAAAAGTTAAAAAATAATGAAACTGTAAAAGTATCAGAAACCTGGGAGACATGAAATAAAGTATTCATGAGGAATACCTTTCTCAGATACAAAGAAAAAAGGATACATTTAATTATATAAGAAATAAAATTTGCCTCATGGCAAAATGCACTACAAAGGTCAGAAAACAAGCAAAAGAAATTGGGAAATATATTAAGAAATGGATATGCTTTCTTTACAACTTTTGAGGAAGCACATGTTTCTTTTTCCTTTAACCTGTTATGGGGGTATTAATCTATAATGTAAGTGCATGGTTCCTTTCCTTTAACCTGTAATGTGAGACTTAATCTATATGGTAAGTGCATGGTTCCTTTCCTTTCATCTGTAATGTGAGTGTCAACATGGGGCACTGTTTCCAAGCACAGACTTTGGATGTTCCTGTACTGGTCCCATCACTGACCATCCACAAAAACTTACAAATGTTGCTTCACTTTCCTGGGGGTTAGAGTCTTAGCTAAGAAATGGAAGCAAAATAGAACTTTCCCGCAGGGATGATAGAAAGTTTAAAGGAGTAAATATGTAAGTGACTTAGCACAGTGCCTAGTACAAGAGAGATCAATATAAGTACTTATCATTTTTTAAAGAGACAGATGAAAGAAATAAAATGTGGTGTTTTCAATCTATTGATATATATCCTTGACATTAAACTACCTTTTCATTCATTGGATTACCTAACTTGCTCATGCTTTTTCTTACTCTAGTGAACTTGGGTAGCTAATATCATAGTTTAAAATTTTTGCTTTTATATTTACAAGTAAATTTGACCTGTAAATTTCTTTTTCCTTACAGTCCTAATCTATTTTCAGTATTAGGATTTTATAGACTTCATAAGATGAATAAAGGAGAATTCTTCCTTCGCTATCTCTAGAAGTTTTTCTTTGTTCATATTGATGTTATCTGTTTAATAGAAGTTTCATAGAATTCACCTCCCAAATGATCTGGCTGGGTCTGGTATTTTCTTGGTGAAAGATTGTAAACTATTGACATAATTCCTTTACTGGTGAAAGAACTCCAGCTATAAATTTCCTCTTGTGTCAGTTTTGGTAAACTTTAGGAGCTAGGAAATTGTCCACTTTACAGAAATGTTCAAATTTACTGGCATTTCATATATTCTCTGCTCTAACATTGTCCTGATTCTTTCTGTATATTATTTACTTATGTTTTTGTTTTGCTTAATCAAAGTGTGTTTTTTAAATCTTTTCAAAGAATATTCTTTTGACTTACTAAATCACCTCAATTTTATACTTTTTTCTGTTTTATTAAGTTCTGCTCATATATTTATTATCTATTTTTCTATGTTCTCAGGGTTTATTGTTTTACTCTTCTGATGTCAATTAAAACACTTGGTTATTAATTTTAAGAAATCTTTTTAGTTATAAATAGTTGAACTTTTTGAAGATTCCAGATTAGTTGTAAGTATCTAAGGGTCAGCTCGTCCACACTGTTGCTAGCCTAAGGCTTAGTTCACCCTACCGCAATGTATATATTGACATTTTTTCCCCTCGACTTTCTGTGTTTTGCTACTTCTCACTTTTCTTTGGAGAGAAGCCCTTTGACATAACCTTAACTTATTTTACAGCCAATAAGTCTTTAAAGTAATGTGTATTTTTTAAAGATAAATCTACTTATATAATTAGGCAGAAAATCTGACCTGCCATATTTTTAAAAACAGCATAAATTCACACTTCTCCATGATTAATCTGCTGTATTACACAACCTTCGAGTTTTTAGCTTTATCAATGACATGTACTTGAAAAATGTTTTAAAGATCCTACCCAGTCTTTTAAAACATCCTTGTTCCTTGTTTCAGTTCTAGTTTTATGTATATTTTCTGCCTTGCACCTGATTATTCCAACATCTGATGGATGGCCTTGGGAATATAATTCTGGTATTGATTGTTTTTTGCTGATTCTCTCCACTTCTAGCTGATTTCTTCATTATTGTGTAAATTTAGATCATGAGCTCATGTTTAGCTAAACTTTATCTGTGGGAATGCTATAGGCCTGTGTTGAAGGTCTACCTCTCCAGAAAGGGTTTAGTTTTGTGTTTGGAATACCACCGATTTGGGAGCATTTTAAGTTAATTTCTTAGCTTCTGTTTGCAAGACCGCACATAAATTTGCAACCCAAACACTGGGAACACAGATCTGGGGTTCAGAATTCTCAAGATTTCCTACCTGTTTCCTACCCAGAGCAGAGGCCAAGAGAATTTGGTCTTAGTCTCCCTTTGCCAACAGATATTTTTTTCTCCTGGCACACCCTTTCATTGAAGGTGAAACTAGGGATAGATAGGTTTAGTTCTAACTTCCCATCTAGTAGGGATGGAGTCTTACCTCCTGCCTCTCACGTGGTTATGGCCATTTATAAACAAGTCTCTATGTCAGGTGTGTCACTAAACTATGGCCTGTATTACAAATCCAGACACAAGCCTATTGCTATGGCCTGTGAGCTATGAATAATTTTCACATTTTAACTGGTAACATTTTAAATGGTTACCTAAGTACCTAAATAATATCCTCAATTTTGCTCTTTGGTCTACAAAGCCTAAAATATTTGCCACTTGGCTCCATAAAAACAGGATTTCCAGCTTCTGTTCTAAGCTATCAAGATCTTCAACCCACTCCTAATATAGCTATAACTCTCACACATGTACCACCCTTCTTTCATGGGTCCTGGAAATTTCTACTGCATACTTCAAAAATCAACCACGCACTTAAAAATAAGTTGTGTACATTTAACCTAGCATACCTAACCCTTTTCCTTCAGGAGAGTTTTTCAAGTCATCTTGCCCACCGTATTCTTTAGAGCTTCATTAATAATGGCAAAAAATTAAAACAACTTAACATTCAACAAATGGGAATTGTTCATAACAATTATAGAAGCACATACAGTAGAAAACTATAAACTCTTATTGAAACAGTGAGACATAACTAGTTTTATTCTTAGAGAACTATGTTTATTTAGGTCCCTTTTGTTTAAATAAGTATATTTCTGTGTATGTATGTATATAGTCAGGTATTTATATACACATACATTATTTGTATGATATAGTTATATAAACGTATGAAATACATACCTATACACATACCTTTGATTTATATTTGTATACATACACAGGAATATAATTATATATATTATATAGTTATATACATTGAACTGAAAACTGGTAGTATACATATATATCGTGTATCAATGTGTGTCGTCTATGTGCATGTGTAGAAAAGCAGGTTGAGAGATATGGAAGCATGAGTTAGACAGGGCTCACGATTATAAAAGTAGTTATGTGTAGGTAGTGAGCTTAAGGCCCATTTGATTGAAAATATTGCATATTTTTACATCAATTGTTAGGATGAACAGATTCCTATGTAAATAAAATTATAAATAGCTATACATACTTGTATGTGTAATGTATAATTAAAATATATATAGTTTTATAGATGTATTATATTTATATTACATAATATAATTGTCTTATACTAATACATTATGTATTGTGTTATATAGAATATATTAACTCTAGTGTATTATATCAGATAATAATAACTATATATTTATAATATATATAAATATATATTTATAATTTATATATTATGATATAATTGTTTTATAATCAATATTACAGGATATATCTTATTAATATTATGAACATATTAACCATATAAATACATTTCATTACCCATATATTTTGTATATAATATACGCTAGGCAAAAATATATATTAATATAATACATAATTGTTATACATTAATATAAATATTAGCATATTAAATTTATATATCAATATAATATTTAATATTGGTATATTTATATTATATTTAATATATACATAGCTAATGCTCTTTAAAGCCATCTGCTACAAGTAGAATAAGACCAGGAGTATGGCCAAAGCAAATTCTAAAAATATTAGATTACTTCTATTCATTTATATGTCATTTTCCTGGAATCTGCATCTGGCTATTAGAGAGGACACACAGCAAAATCAACACAAAGTGCCCAGGAGGACATAGGATCCTTTACTTATCGGAGCCTCAAAGGAAACACAGTGCTATCCAGTCCCCCATCAAAGAGCCAAGAGCAAACCTTGAAGCACCCAGTAAAAGCCCATTCAAACAAAAAAGCTTTCCCACTTAAACTGGAAAAAGTTAAGTTCCCAAGAGACCCCCTACACCAACCACCGAAGCTCATTTGGCAGTAAAAACAAAAATGTTCACCGAACAACAAGAAACCCAAAACAATAGTTGTTTTAGCACAAACAAAAAAAAAGCAGCTAATTAGTGTCTCTCCTGTTTGAAAGAAGGGGGTGGGAAGTGGGCAGAAGACCTGATAGGAAAGATAAAAAGAAAAGGAAAAGGAAAATAAGTTTCCAGTTTGACACTCAAGCTGTCTTCTGCATCCATTTTGTCAAGACCACCAAGTCAATGTGGAGGCTTTTTCCTCTTTCCCTTTTCTTTTCATGAGACTGGTCACAACCAGCACTGCAGATTCCATCGAATTAAGGAACGCTGTTGCCTACATGTGTGAATGAGCTGTGAGTAAAGTACTGAAGTAGAGGACACCTGAAGTGAAATGTCTTCATGAATGTCCATGTGGCTGAGCAGGAAGTTAACCTTTCACAGATGTGCTAAAGAAGAAGAGTTGGCTTTTATTTTATTTACTTTTCCCTGCACTGTGTTGAATGACTATCATCTACAAGTTCAGGCTACTTTTTGCTGAGGATTAATGCACTGGGAGAGCTGAGAGAAAACTGAACAGTAGAGCTGTCTTTTTCTTGACCAGTTCACCTTACTTTCCCAAACTCTAAGTCTTTCCCTAATTCTTTCTCCTTTTTATTGTAGTAAAATGAACAGAACACAAAATTCACCATTTTGATCATTTTACAATTCACTGTACCATTCAGTGGAATTTAGTACTGTCCCAATGTTGTGCAACTATCACCGCTGTCCAGCTGAAAAACATTTTCATCACCCCACGAGGAAACCTACACCCATTTTAAGGAGCCATTCCCTATTTCCCTCTGTTCCAAACCCCTGGCAACCACTAATGTATAATATTTGCCGTGTGTATGGATCTGCCACTGCTGGACATTTCGCATAAATGGAACCATATCATATGTAGCCTTTCCTGCCTGATGATAAGTTGTGCAGTGGTAGGAAAAACTAAAATGCGATGTACTGTATGATGTATGTTTTACTGAAGTGGCTTGGTCAGATTATAATGATTTATGATAAAATCATGTAAAGCAAGCATCACAATTCTCCAGGAATGTTCTGAAGAATGCTAATGTTAATTATGAATATGTGAATCCCAAATCTTTCATTTGTATTGACCCTATCTCATTAATTCTTCTCCCAACACTGCTATAACTAGAGTTGAGTTCTAAAATGTACCTTCCTCTTTTCCCATAGAAATTGTCCCACAATTTCAAAAAGTTCTCAAAGGTGAAAAAGTGCACACGACGTTTATCACGTTTGCAAATGCCAAGGGAAATGCTAAGCTAACACTGTCCAAAATGCAATATTCTTCTGTGAGAGCACCCAACTTTAAACAAATACACATATTCTAAATACAGCTTAGATCTGTGACATGTTTTGGCCACTGAAGTATGAGCAGACATGATGGCCTTAAATGAGCAGAAGAGGCCTTAAATGGGCTTGTGCGGTTGGGCTCACCTCTTATGTTTCAGTGAACTTTTAGAGAAGACAGGGCCTGGGAGCTGCGGCCTCACAGTTGGGCTCCAGACGAAGAGGTGTGTGACAGACCTCAAACTGACCCAAAACACGGAGCAAAACTAGCCATCTAGAGGTCTAAAAGAGAGCCACTGCAGCTAGCCCATAGGTCCAAGAGAAATAAATTCTTGTTTATGTAACTGACTTTGGTGTGATTTGTTCCAAAGCATTATCACAGCAAGAGCTGACTAACACAACATCCTCCAAATCATTGTTATGTAAATGGATGCCACCATGCCTACATGTAAGGCAACTGTGTACTCAAATTGTGAGAATTCTTGAACTCTTGGTGCCTCTCCAACACAATGTACATGGCTAAATTTCCACAAATAAGTTCACTAATATACCACAAAGATCTCCCTAAACTTTTATTAAATGTAATGCAAAGTTCTTTCTTTTCATTTTCTGCTTCTCCATAGTTAAAATGCTGTTTATCAATGTAAAACGGTTCTTGCCGTTTGGCTTCTGTCGTTAGAGTCTTTTGAACTCTTTGGCTTTTCAGCTCCTAGGCTGTAACATTTGAATCAGCAAATGCCCCAAGGAGAAAAGCTGCACCAAGTGTCAAGCTTGCGTCTGTGTTTCCCTTCTCTCCACAACTTGGCCCACATGTCTTGGTGTCTCTCCAACACTCAGACGCCAGCGAACAGAAGTTTTCCTACTCGATCCAGCTTGTCTAAAATTCCTTTAGACTTCGCCTGATCTTATGTTATTATTCAACTATCATCTCAATTACCCCTAGGAAGAAAATTTACAATTTTTAGAGAAAACAGAACCCTGGTACACTGTTGGTCGGAATGTAAACTGGTGCAGCCACTGTGGACAACAGTATGGAGGGTCCTCAAAAACTAAAAATAGAACTACCATATGACCTCGCAACTCCCCTCCTGGGTATAAATCCAAAAAGAACAAAAACACGTGTTTTCAAAGACATGTATTTGAAAAGATACATGCACCCCAATGTTCGGAGCATCAGTATTTACAATTACCAAGATATGGAAGCAACCTAAGTGTCATCAACTGATGAATGGATAAAGAAGATGCGGTACATATAACCAATGGCATACTACTCAGCCTTAAAAAAGAAAGAAATGTTGTCATTTGCGGCAACATAGATGGACTTGGAGGACATTGTGGTAAGTGAAATAAGTCAAACAAAAACAAACACTGTAGGATATCACCTATATATGGAATCTAAAAAATACAGCAATCTACCGAATATAACAAAAAGAAGGGGAGACACAGATATAGAGAACAAACTAATGGTTGCCAGTGTGGAGGGGGAGGAGGGGGCAATACGGGGTGGGGAAGTGAGAGATGTAAACTACTGGGTGTATGATAGGCTCAAAGATGTATTGTACAACACAGGGAATATAGGCAATATTTTGTAATAACAGTAAATGTAAAGTGACCTTTAGAAAGTATATAAAAATATTTTAAAACAGAAATCATACTGAAAATTGGAAACAATTTAAATGTCCATCAACAGGAAAATGCACATATAAATTATTGTACTTCCCTACATGGGAATCCTACATTGTGAGGAAAGTACATGAACTAGACAGATCTTTATGTGTCAGCATGGATGAACCTAGCAAAGATAACACTAAAAAAAGCAAGTAAGAAGACAAAACATAGTAGAATACTATATGAGGTTTAAGAATACTTAAAAATGTAGCCTAAATAGAAAGACATCCATGCAGTGATGGAGACCAAGTTCAGAAGAGTGGTTACCCAGGGTCAGCTGGGGAGTGGCTGTGTTTGGGAAAGTGGTCGCAGCAGGCTCTTCAACAGGAATGGTAATGTTTCAGTTCACACGCTGGCTGGAGGACGGAGGAGTGTCTGCGATATTATAATGTGAGCATGCTGCATGTGAAAGCCATTTCTGACCACATCTAGGGGATCTGATACGCGGGATCTGGTAGTGGGTGGAGGCATCCAGAAGGTGGTGGTAGAAGAGGAACGTTGTATGCATAACGCCTAAGGCCTGACCAGAGAACGACCACTGTTCTAGAAACTGGACAGAAATCCAACTTCTACGACCAATGTTAAAAGACAAACTGAGGCATATTGAAAATAAGACTTTACGTGAGCAAAAATAGATTCAATTCAGGCACCACCAAAGCGGAAATGGTGAGGAGCACTCCAGCCACAGGAGCTGCAGAGATGTTTATTTTAAAAGGGCAGAAGCAAAGCAAGGTAATGACTGACTTGTTATAACTTTAAAGCCTAGTTGGTGATTTGTGACTCGTTGTCCTCAGCAGTGTTCGCCACCCTGAGGCGTTGACAGACTTAGATTTTTGTTGGTTTACATAGGCGGCCGCATCACTAGAGCCACCGCAGGCTAACGGCCTCCTTGCAGGGTTAATTTACTAACACCAGTTGTCTGAGTCCTTACTCTTACTCAGTCACTTCACTTCCTACGCCTCAGTTTCTCTTCTGGAAAGTGGATATTCAGTAGTAAATTCTCTGTGGAGTTGTCAGTACCAAACAAAGTGATTATTAGTAACCACGATCATGTCCTGAATGCATGGAACACGTCACCATTTGCCAACTACCGTGTCAAATTAGCAGAAACTACAGAAATTAAGAGCTCTCCGCATAAATTCACACACCCGTGCACCAGGTAAGGGACCACAGGCAGACGTTCACTCAGCCTTTCGTGTGTCCCTCACGGAGTGCAGGCTCTCTCCTGGGTGGGGGGAGCACAGACACTTACGGGAGTTTACTTTTAAAATGCGTTGATACAACCAGGTCTCAGTTTTGTTTGGATGAGTCAGCAAACGCTTTTTGGAAACCCCAAAGTCTCCACACCTCGTATGTTTCGCGCTGCCTTCGTCTCAGAGCTCAAGCCCCTACTCTTCAGGCCGCGTCACCATGGGAGACAGGGCTGCGTGCGGGCGCACGGCGAGCGTGCTGACGTCCTCGAGCCCCGCCCCAACGGTCCCGCCCGCTGACGTAAACCCCAGCTCCGTGGCATGGAGGCCCTAGATGCCTGCGCCAACACCGGGCTGCGCGGGGTCTCTGGAGCGCGGCATGGGGGGGTCGGCGTAGCTGGGGCCCGTGGCCCTATGTCTTCTGGCTGCGACGCCGGTCCTGCGCAGGCTGCGGGGCCGCAGCCGCCGGGCGGTGGGCGCCCGAGGGGCCGGGGCCCCCAGGCGGGTGTGGCCATCGTGTCCGCAGCCAGCGTTCCCGAGGCCGTGCTTGGGCCATGATCACTCGGTGAAGCTGTGCCGGGACAGCGCGGCCGACTTCTTTCCGCGCTCTGAGGACCTGTGCGCGCTGCAGGACTTGGTGCCTCTGCCCTCTGTGCACGCTTCCCTGCGGGATGCCCCGCCGGACTTAAGGCCGACCGCCTCCGCGGGGTGCACTTGGCGCTGCTCCTGAGCACCCGCTGCCCCTGATTTGTATCCAGAGCTTCTTCCATCCACGGCTTGTCGAGACAGGTTTGTACTTCCCGCTTCCAGGGCCCCTCGTGTTGGCGCTGAGAAGCGGGGTTTTTGATGGTGCAAGGTGGAGGGTGGGCACTAGAACCAGTGCCCAGTGCCCGGGTGTGCGTGCACTAGACGGGGCGTGTGGCCTAGGACTCCTGCCAGCTCGGTGACCCCGGCCGAGTGCCTTAAGGCTTCCTGGTCTCAGTGTTCTCATCTGTAGCGTGGGCTTAACAGGTCCCAGTCTCTGTGGTGGTTACAAGGATGCACTGTATTAATGCTTCTAGACTCTACAAAGTAGAACACTTAGCACAGTTTGGAGCATCGTTAATTGTTGCACAGATGTTTCCTGGTCTGTTGAATGACTTTGCCTGGTACACACCAAAGCGATTAGGAAATGGATATATCCCAGCTTCATTTCCTTTCCATTAAAACAGGGTTCAGGAAAAAAATTTTTTTTCAATAGTCGTATCAGATAGTGCAAAGCTCACTGGTGTGAAGGCAGCTTAGGGTTTGAATTCCAGGGCTTATGCTGTCTGTGGCCTGGGCAGGTTTCTTATGGACTACAATCCCCACACTTGTAAAATGACATTAATAACCACTCTTTCTGTGGGTTCTTAGAATGAATTAAGCAGGTTATGTGTGTAAAGTAGCCTGGCACTTGAATGAGTTGTCAGAACCAAGGGCTGCTGGAGACGATGCTTCTGCCCTAGGTAATCTCCCCTTCTACTGGGCGGCAGGTAAACACAAGCACAGTAGTCAGTGCTCTGGAAGAAGTGAGTTCTGGTGCTATAGAGCATAGAATCTTTTTTTAAATTTAATTATTATTTTATATTGGAGGTTAGTTGATGTACAATATTGTGTTAGTTTCAGGTGTACAGCAAAGTGATTTAGTTATTCATGTATCCATTCTTTTTCAGATTCTTTTCCTGTAAAGTTTGTTACAGGATATAGAGTAGAGTTCCCTGTGCTATGCAGTAGGTCCTTGTTGATGATCTGTTTTATATAGAGTCGTGTGTCTATGTTAATGCCAAACTCCTAATGTATCCCTCCCCCCGATCTTTCCCCTTTGCAGAGCACAGAATCTTGGAAGGGAAAGTTCAGGGTAGGCTTCTTGGAGGAGGTGCCATCCTTTCTAAGGATATGTAGAAGCTCCTGGGGTGGCAGGAGAGAGCAGTGTGTGTTGATGTTTGAGAAATATAAGAAAATATGGCAAAACTAATGTACAGGACTGGAACTCAGGGTTTGGGAAAGAAATGAGAGTTGATACTGGAAAGTTAGTGGGGCCCAAGAGAAGGGGGCCTTGTTTGTCCTGTCAGAAGTTTGGGTGTTTATCCTGAAGGCTGTGGGAAACACCAAAGAAGACTGAGATGGACTTGTGGTTCAGAGGCTCACTCGGACCTCCATGTGGAAGGCAGTTGATTTGGTGCAGGCTGAGTTGTAATCTGAGGGTCCCACTTAAGTTATAAAAGGTGGGACTGGATTTTGCAGATCTGAGAGAGAATGGGTGAGGCCTGGTGACCAGTTAGAAAAGAGAGGGCAGCAAGCGTGGGTGACAGTTTACAGCTGCATCTTTTTGAGAGATACAGAGCACAGTAGAAAGGGATTGGGGGTGGCGAGAGGATCTTACTTCATCTTCAGTGCTTTAGAGGGGCCTGGTAGACGGGTCTGGACCCAAGGTACAGATCTGGGCTTTTTGGGAGGACAGGTGTTTGAAGGCATGGGAGAGACGTAGGTTACCCACAAGAAGATCCAAAGAATCATAGGTCTTAATCATAGACTTAATAACTAACAGTTGCAGCCTCTTCCAGGGATGTGACTTTAACCAGTTACTCTGGAATTACCTGGTTAGTTCCAGTGAGATAATCTGCCTCATAGACAGGTGACATCCCCCCCAAAAAGGTGACCTTGCTTGAAATAATACTTTGTTAGAAACTTCTTTTTGCCCCCTTCTGTGTATAAAAGCCTTCCATTTTGTACAGATCCTCAGAGCTCCTTTCTGCTTGCTAGATGGGATGCTGCCCAATTCATGAATCATTGAATAAAGCCAATTACATCTTCAAATTTACTCCATCAAATAATGTTTTTTAACACAAGAATTAATATTGAAAATGTAATCATGTTGGTCAAAGCTATTTGTGAGTATATGAAAATATAACATTTACATCTAATGCTTATACTTATAAATTATAGTAAGTCCCCTACATATGAATGAGTTCCATTCTGAGAGCTCATTCATAAGTCCAATTTGCTCGTTAAGTCCATCAAAGTTAGCCTAGGTACCCAACTAATACAACAGCTATATACCATTGCTTTTACACTTGCTTCCAAACATCCTGGGCTTGAAATAAAGATACTGTATTATTATACTGTATACAGTACTGTACAGTAAAATACACAAAAGCACAACCACTTGTAGAGGACGCATGCACGTGACAATGGAAGCCAGACACATGAAGTAACTTACATGATTGGACATGCGAACACACGTTTGCATCTTTGAAAGTTTGCAACTTGAAGGTTCATATGTAGGGGGCTTACTGTATTGCAGAAGTAAAGTAAAAACTATGTCAGGATAAAATATTGGAATTAAAGAATTCTGGATTTATTATATAATTTGGAAAGTAATAATTAACATTTTAACATGTACTATTTTAGAAAGTAGCCATTGTAAGATAAAAACAGTATATAATATCTAAAATAGTGTGACCAAAACTGCAAGAACTGATAAATTAATTTAGCAAGGTAGCATGATACAGGATTAACATACAGAAATCTGTTGCATTTCTTTACACTAATAATGAAATATCAGAAAGGGAAAGTTAATAAAAAATCTCTTTGAAAATCATATAAAAAGAAAAATACTTAGGAATAAAGCTGACCAAGGAGGTGAAAGACCTATATTCTGAGAACTGTAAAGGAATTTGAAGATCATTCAAAGAAATGAAAAGATATGCCATGTTCTTGGATTGGAAGAACTAATATTGTTAAAATGGCCATACTGCCCAAAGCAATCTACAGATTTGATGCAGCCCCTATCAAATTACCAATGGCATTTTTCACAGAACCAGAACAAATAATGCTAAAATTTATATGGAACCATGAAAGACCCAGAATTGCCAAAGCAATCCTAAGGAAAAACAACAAAGCGGGAGGCGTAACTCTCCCAGACTTCAGACAATACTACAAAGCTACAGTAAACAAAACGGTGTGGTGTTGGCACAAAAACAGACATATGGGTCAGTGGAACAGAATAGAGAGCCCAGAAATAAACCCACACACCTATAGTCAATTAATCTCTGACAAAGGAGGCGAGAATATAAAATGGGAAAAGGACAGTCTCTCTGCAAGTGGTGTTGGGGAAGTTTGACAGCTGCATGTAAATCAATAAAGTTAGAACACACCCTCACACCCTACACCAAAATAAATTCAAAATGGTTTAAAGACTTAAATATAAGACATCACAGAATAAAACTCCTTGAAGAGAACTTAGGCAAAATATTTTCTGACATAAATTATACCAATGTTTTCTTAGGTCAGTCTCCCAAGGCAATAGAAATAAAAGCACAAACAAACAAACAGAACACAATCAAACTTATAAGTTTTGCTCAGCAAAGGAAAACATAAACAAAATGAAAAGACAACCTATGGAATGGGAGGACATATTTGCCAACAATTCGGCTGACAAGGGATTACTTTCCAAAATATACAAACAGCTCGTACAATGCATAACAACAACAACAACAACAACAAATCCAAAAATGGGCAGAAGACCTAAATAGACATTTCTCCAAAGAAGACATACAGATAGCCAAAAGGCACATGAAAAGATGCTCAGCTTCACCAATTATCAGAGAAATGCAAATCAAAACTACAATGAGATATCACCTCACACCAGTCAGAATGGCCATCATCAAAAAATTCTACAAATAATAAATGTTAGAGAGGGTATGAAGAAAAGGGCACCCTCCTACACTGTTGGTGAGAATATAAATTGGTGCAGCCACTATGGAAACTTGTATGGAGTTTCCTTAAAAAAATAAACAATAGAACTATCATATGACCAGCAATCCCACTCCTGGGCATGTAGCTGGAGGAAACTCTATTTGAAAAGATACATGCACTTCTGTGTTCATAGCAGCACTATTCACAATAGCCAAGACATGGAAGCAACCTAAATGTCCATCGACAGATGAATGGATAAAGAAGATGTACATATATACAATAAAATACTACTCAGCCACAAAAAAGAATGAAATAATTCCATTTGCAGCAACATGGGTGGACCTAGAGATTATCATACTAAGTGAAGTAAGCCAGACAGAAAAAGACAAATATCATATGATATCGCTTATTTGTGAAGTCTGAAAAAAAAATGATACAAACTAACTTATCTACAAAACAAATAGACCCACAGACCTAGAAAACAAACTTATGGTTACCATAAGGGATAACAGGGAGAGGAGTGGAGGGATAAATGAGGAATTTGAGATTAACATATACACACTACTATATATAAAATAGATAATCAACAAGGACACATTGTGTACCACAGGGAACTGTATTCAATATCTTGTAATAAACGATAATGGAAAAGAATATTAAAAAGAATATATACATATATATATATATATATATATATATATATATATATATATATATAACCAAATCACATTGTCAGAAAATAACACATTATAAATCAACTACACTTCAATCAAAAAAAATAAAATAGTTGTGTGAAATGCAATTAGAGTAGTATATAAGTGAAATCAATCCAAAATTGAAAAGTTACACTAAAACACACACACACACACACACACACACACACACACACCCAAGTATATGTACCTACATGCTAACCAACAAAACAAATGTTGAAAATCAGATAAATAGAAAACATTAAATAAGTGAAATAAGATTGTAAGAATGAATCAATATATATGAAATTAAATGTGCCAAAGAAATAATCCAGGTTAAAAAAAATCAATAAGTCAATTTAAAAATAAAGTTATATGCTTTTTTGCAAGGGGATAAGTTTTAGGCCCTAAGTAAATTTAAAAAAACCCAAAAAACTTAGAATTTGAAATTAAAAGAGCATAAATTTATAAGCAAACCAAATATTTAAAATATCAATGATGTATTTGTGTTCATGTCAAACAAACAATACGTTAAATAGTAGTATTAAAGTCATCAGGATGATAAAAATCATACTGAGTATAAATTATAAATATGTATGCATCTAATAATAGCACCACATATATACACATGTAACAATGTAGAAATGCTAAGAAGAAAAAAAAACTTAAATCCAAGCCAGGAATATTAACAAGATGTTAAGAATTGATAAAGATATAGAAGATTTAAACTAAACAAGATCTTGATATAATGAGTATAGATAGAACATGACACCTAACAAATGTAGAATGCATATCATTTTCAAGCAAACATAGCATATCCATAAAAATTAATCAGCTACAAGGTAATAAAGCAAGTTTTATTATATTCCCAGAACCAGTATCCTAAAGAACACATTCTTGACCAGAACGCAATTAAGCTGGTATTTGATATAAAGGGATTACTAAGGAACAACCACATCTGAAGTTAGGGAGAAATAAACTTACTCTTGTAAGTAACCCTTAGATGAAAGAAGAAATAATAAAGTTTAAAATCATATGACTGAATAGTAACAAAAATACTGCAGAGTGAAACTTCTCTGTTGAAGCTGAAGGGGTACTTTGCACAAAATAAAATACACTTAATTTAAAAATAAAGATAGTGACAGAAAATGCTGCAAAAAGAAGAAAGTGTTATAGCCGACAAGCCTACAAGTACAGGAAGGAAAATAAAAATCTTATTTATTGTCTAACCATCAGCGAGTGTGTGGAAGCCAGGAGAAATCTGGCTCCTTTCCCAGCTGAATATAAATGAAATTAAAGGAATTACAAGGCACAGGTTACTGATCACCAATAGACTTGCGTGCAGTATCAATCACATGAGAAAATGTATAATTGCTCCTACTGGGATGCAAAATTATTCCAACCAACATGTTCCTGCTCTCAAAGATGAGAATTATGAAGAAAAATGGAAGGAGTTAAGCTAGCTCTCATGAGAAATAGAATGGTAGTCACTTAACTGAAGTTTTAAACCCAGCAGGAATCAACAAAATTCCTCCAAGTGAACTGCTTATACTTGTAAAATGGACTCACAAACCAGATGAAATGTTACCAAAATGTTCATTCAGGATTAACGGGTTTATAAATCAAGGGAAACACATTATTTTGCCATGGTACCCTTTATTTTACTAAGTCTATTTCTTAATTTTTTATCATGCCTTTTATCTAATGGATTTGAGATCATTTATTAGGTTACCATATAATATAATTAGGGAATCACATAAAACAGTTTGAAGTGCAAACATTGCAATGGGTGTTACAAGTCACCTGGATTGAGCTATTTATTATTATTGGGCTCTAAATTTGATTTATATCTTCATGGCACTAGAGTGTGGGCACCTTGAAGGCAGAACTAATGTAACATAACCTGTAGTTATTTTCCTAATTAGTAAAATATTTTCTTAAAGGAGTATTTAGTCCTTAATATGAATATTAGTCATACTATTCTTCCTCCTTACCTTTCTCACAGCCAAAAGTAACAAATAAAAATATTTGAATTACTGATTTTTGAAAATAAAATAAATGTCTTCATGATAAAAGTAAGAGTAACTGATAAAAAGACAGTGACAAATTGGAAATATACTTGCAATACGTGGCAAAAATATTAATTTCTGTGAGGAGAAAAACCGAATTTATAGGACACTAAGAATACAACTGGACATTAGATATGAAAACTTAACTTTGTTTATAATAAGATTAAATCTTACATTTTAAATTATTTTATCTAGAAAAGTGTGGGGAGGAAGAGTAGAAATGGGTGGAGATTGTAATAGGGGCTGGGCAGGCGTGAACCTACCCCCCGTCCCTGCCTCAGCGACCTAATGGCAGCAGCGGTCCCCATGGGTCGTGGTGCACAGAGGCCTCAGCACCTGGAGTACACGGACACTGTCATCCAGGTAAGAGCTTCAACCGGCTTCAGACTCTCTGCTCAAGTTTCAAAACTTGGTCCAGCTTTGATCAGTTGTCCACCCCAGGAAGAGGCCAGAGGTCAAGGTTCAGCTGCAAGGACTTTGCACATCATTACTTCAGGTCCGCCTCTGTGGTTGGGCTGTTCTCGTCAAAGGGCAGTTGTTGGCAGCTGGGAATTCACCTGACTGGTATTTGCTACAAATGATTCTCTCCAGTTTAAAGGAAAAGCCTGAGGGCCGGCGGGGTCCTGGGCGCCTGGCTCCCTCAGTGATGAAGGCTGGGCAGGGTCTGGGGACCTGGCCTGGAGGGCACCGCCACCTGAGATCTGCTTCTTCAAGCAGGCCTGGGCACTGGTGGGAGAACCCAGACTGGTTGATGGACGGACACTCCCGGGCAGGGTAACCAGCCTGCACACAGACCCCCTCCTCTTGGCCAGGACCTGGACTCTGGAGAGCAAGAGTTGAGCCTCGGGACCTTGCCCTTTCTTGTCAGTACAGAGAGTAACATTTGTTTTGATGGAGGCTTACAGGAACATCGTGACCTGACCATGACCTGACCTCAAGAAAAGAGGATCTGACCTTAGAAGTTTGAAGCAACTAACCACACCCCTCCCTTACCTTTCCCATGAAAGGGCTTTGCTGAAAGCTTTTGGGGAGTTCAGGGTTTTCTAAGGCATGAGCCGCCCATCTCCTCACATGGCCCTGCAGTAAACCTTTCTCTGCTGCAATGCTCCAAGCTCGACATGTTGGTATTGTTTGGCCTCACTGTTTGTCAGGCACATGGACTTGCGTTCAGCAACAGGATGATATTTCAGTCAAGAATAGAACCTCTTTTTATTCTCAACGTGTTACCTTTGTCCATCTTCACCCTGAAATGTGCACTATCAACTGTATTTGGGGGGGCAGATCATTTTCTCCCATATAAATTATTTTCTTAATGAGAGAGTAAATTGTGCGCCTGAGATTCAACTTCGGAAATAAAATGTTTACTCTGAAGAGCCAAACTTGTCCTTGGAAACACACTTTCTAGACAACAGCAGTTGGACCCATCCTGTGCAGAGTCCAGTTCATTCTGAAAGTTCTATTGTGACCTGTCACTATGGTAATATGATAATGCACATCTTGGCATTCCATTCCAACTGCCATTCTGTGAACTGAGAGGTTCACATACGGTGACGGATGAGAAGCTCTCACTCTCACCCCTTGAGACTTTGAAAATGGACAATCTGAATTGTTCTGGAGGTAGGTTCATATTCATCCTCTGAAGGCTGTTCCTTCAAATGTGCTGGTTAACTTTTACTGATATATGTTCCTCATCTTTTTTGTTTTCTTTTTTGATTTCTACCACATTTATCTACAGTTATAAATATATTTTATAGTTTGTTATATTACTTAAGTTATATTTTTGATTCTTCTATCAAGCCAGCTGCCTTAAATATTTTCCTAAATTTAGAAAAACATACTATCTCCAAATGCCAATTTTGTACACACTCTACCAGAGAACAGATAAAGGGAACTCACTCATTATGCTTTTACTGAAGCAGGAGAATCTTCATATCTCCTCAGCAATGGTCATTATAGGAGGAAAGGGGAATTACAGCTCAGCTCTTCTAAATGTAGCTGTCAATCTGAAACCAAATATTCAAGGTCTAAATCCAGAGAGTTTTATAAAGGAAAGAACCTGGGATTCACTGGTTGGATTTCCATGGGTTGCTGTGGACAAGATCACTGGCTGTTTGGCGGCTGCCAGGGAGTTTGGTGAGAAGGGCCAGTGCCATCACATTAGTGGAATGAACATTTGGTCACTGAGGGAAGGAGGGTCTGTCTGGTGATTCTCAAGGAGAATCCTGGGGTGGGGTCTCCAGCCTCTGAGTATGGAGATGACTTTCAAAAAGAATGTGGGATTCTATTGCCTTCCACTACAGGGTCTAGAAAATGATGAGTTTATAGAGCCAGAATATTAGTGAGGAAAGACTTGAACGCTTGCCCATTCTTAGCAAGCCCTTGGTCCAGGCTGCTCGAATGGGTGCTCAGATCAATTGTCAGTGAGACTTTGAGCATCACACACTTAACTAAGCCACCAAAGCCCAGCAGAGATGGCCACCTCCCCAGTTAATTCATGGTAACTATTCATCCAAACTTGGTCAATTGAAGGGAAGCTGATTCTTGGTAGAGCCATCATGTGGCCTTTTGCTTAGAGGTTTTGAGCTCTGAGGCAACCTAGGAATGTAACAGACCACTGGTCACTCAGCATGGTGAGCTGGTCATTGTGAAGGATGCTTGTGAGATAGTTGACGGTATGAAGAGGCTGGGGAGAACGGACACAGTTGGAATTCCTGTGGTCCTTCAGGGGAGCTTTGTTCATAAGAAACTGATGTATTTTGAATGAGGGATTGAAATATAGAGACGAAAAGTAGGGTAAGGATTTGGGTTCTTTTCTAGGCTCAGGCAGCTCCTCCAGGGCATCAGCTCTCACCCACAGAAAAATTGGGGCAGGAGAATTTGAGAGAGAGAGTGAGGGGAACTCCTGGCTCAGGGGTCCAGGGGTCTGTCCTGTCACAGATCCATCATTCATCATGGTTGTGATTCTTGGACAGTCACTTATCTCTAAATTTCCACACCCTCCACCATAACATATGGGTTACAGCCCCCACTTTGCCCTCCCCTTCACCCCCAACAGGGCTGGGTGTCAGACATGATAATGGATATTCTCCATGAGCTGTAAAGCATTGTTCCCATGAAAAAGCTGAAGAGTAAGCTTGAATCCCCCTTTACTTGGAGCCGTCAAATCACTTCTCTGCTTTCAACAGCTACGAAATGTCCAGCTTCTTCTTGCCATCATTCAGGATTGAACACTTATAGCGCATTTGTGAAGCACCGGTCCTTTATTTTTCAAACATTTTACCTATATTCAATCATTTTTGGACACATGACATAATGCTAAACTTAGGCCATATTAACATTCCTACATCTCAGAACAGGGAACTGAGGCAAAGAGGGATCTACATATCTTTCCCAAGTACATGCTTCTTCTAAACGGGATTTGAATCCAGTCCATCAGTCATGGTCCCAATGGTTTGCTGAGTTTCTAGACATTCTCAGTTAAATAAAGATATTTGCCCACAAAACCTGTCTGTTGGGTGTTTTCACTGCATACCAAACTGCAAGATCTTCCTAAGTCCAACTTTGATTCAGGAGGCTCTGCTGGGCCGCTGGTGAGGAAAGGGACCAAAGGATTGAACTGTGAATAAATTATTGCTAATTTCCCCATGGTCTTCTGCCAGCAAGATGTCAATAGTTGTCTCTATTGTAATGCATTTCCCAGGATGCTGCTCCCAGAATGCGAGAAGAAGAAACACTCATCAGAGGTCAAGAATATCAACCCCAGGCTGGCTGAAAAAGATCCGCATCCGGCCACATTTTAGGATGCACCCTATAAATGACCCAGCTGAAGGTACTGTGGAAAATGTCTCATTCGGTTCACTCAAGAATAATTATTCTAGTTGATTCCGTGCCTCATATTGAAGAAAAAGCTATGAAATATTAAGCAGTATTCTTCTTTTATTCCATGTGTTCAAATTGAAACTTACTAAGCCAGCTGGTACAGTTTTAACCATGGAAGTAAACATGCATTTATTTATTTATTTATTTATGTATTTATCTATTGAATTTTATTTTTTTATTAGTTTCTGCTTTATAACAAAGTGAATCAGTCATACATATACATCTGTTCCCACATCCCTTCCCTCATGCATCTCCCTCCCTCCCACCCTCCCCATCCCACCCCTCCAGGCGGTCACAAAGCACCAAGCTGATCTCCCTGTGCTCTGCGGCATGCATTTAAAATTCAACATTTGGTTCATGTTTAAGAGGGAAGATGGTCTCTAGTTATGGTTTAGACATGAGCTGATTTTTGAACGTCAGCAACAACACATCCCGCCCTGAAACCATGTTTTGAGATTTCTTTAAATTATTAGACATTATTTAGAACAGGATTATATTGACATAAAAGTTGTACATGCAATACAGAAAATTCCTGTATCCTGTCACTCCAGTTTCAGCTATTAATAATATATAGCATAGGTGAAGTACATTTGTTACAATTAGTGAAACAATGTAAGTATATTTTTACTAATGAAAAGTCCATAGTTCACCTCAGAGTCACACCTTGTGTTGTTATATTCAATGATATTTGAAATATGTACAATATTATTTGTCACCATTATGGTGCCATACAGAAATGTGTACACTAATGTTCATAGTCGCATTATTCTTAGTAGCCCAAAGATAGAAACAATCCAAAGTCCATGAGGTGATGAATGGATAAATAAAATGTGATATATACACAGAATGGAATAATTTTCAACCATAAAAAGGAATTAAAGATTGACTTATGCTACAAAATGAATGATCCAAATAATATAAAAAATATATTATTGTTAGTGAAATAAGGCAGGCGCAGAAAGACAAATATTATATGATTCCACTTGTATGAGGTACCTAGTGTAGGCAAACTCACAGACACCGGAAGTAGAAATGACCAAGGTCAGGAGGCAGGAGTAAGGTGGATTATGATTTAATGGGTACAGAGGTTACGTTGAAATGATGAAAAAGATTAAGATGTAGATTGTGTTGATGGGTACACAGCATTGTGAAAGTAAGAAATGCTAGTGAACTGTATACTTCAAAATTATGAAAATTATGTAAATATACATATATAAATATGTATATTTCATCACAATAAAATAAGTCAACAATCCAACAGAATGGACGATGAATGAAGGAGCAACATATTTGATTAGAAGGAAGCTGAAAGAGTCTTGTAACATTTCAAGAAGAAGGGGGATTTGGAGGGACTTTCAAATGGGCAGAGGGGCCGTGGGACTCTATACTGAAACATAGTGCAATGTTAGTGTTCAAGCTTTTTCAGACTGACACTTTCAAATTGATTAGGTTCCCTACAGCTAGAAAGCTAAAGGTTCTCTTCCTCATTTCTGAAATGTTCCTCCCCTTTGCCTTCCTCCACCCACCAGGGAGGTTTGTCCAACAGCACCTCAGTCCACACTCAGTAACCACCTGCATCCATACACTCCCACCCTGTGTCCACATTAACGAGGCTCTCTGAGTAATTCCTGAGCAGCATCACCAGTGTCCTGACACTTACTCTGTGTCCTCCTAGAGCCCCCTGAGGACCTGTTGGAGAAACTGCCCCATGTGAGGACAATTAAAGTGGCTCCTGCTACCTCCAGGGTAAGCTCCCCTTATTTATCAGAGATTAAAAGTTTGCTTCATTTCTTTCTTTTCCAATTGATTTCAGATATGAAGATCTACAATGTTCAAGACAGCTGATGTATACAATTTTGCTTGGTTGGATGGATGCTGATTGAAGGTCTTTCCCAACAGATAACTCATTCAAAAGGCCATTTAAAAAATGGCAACATCAGTTAGAAACTGTAGAGTCAGACACACTTTCCTCAGCAGAAAATTTCCCTCCTTGAAATAGACTTTTGTATTTGCTCCTGAAAGTGGACCTGAGAGATCTTCCAGGCAAAGCTCCAGCCTTTCCCACAGCTGTCTTCTCTGGTTTCTTTTGGGGCCATTGGCTCAACAACAGTTTCCCATTTGGTTTTCTGAGGACAAAAAAAGAGATGAAATACCTGTGTCCACAGAGCACAGGATGCTGAGATCCTTACACTGTTTTCTCTTCTCTAATCACAGGTGGATTGGACAGCAAACAAAAACGGTATGTATTCAGAGTTCACCCCTGTGCTGAGGAACAATCTAGATGATGAAGAAGGTGGGACTCTCTTGCTGGCTTTGCTTGGAGAGACACCCTGATTCAGGGTCCCTACAGGGATGAGGGCTGGGGGTGTAGAGCTAGAGAGTGATTTCCCAGTAAAGAGCCATGCCCAAGTTCTATGGCCCTGGAAGTAGCTGCATCATTTAGATGATGTGGGTTTGTGTGTATCAGGGTTGGGGTGGGGTCCATGTGTGAGCCTATGTGGTGTGATTGTGAACCTGCATGCGTGAGCGTGTGTGTGTTTCCTCAGGAGATATTTCCCTCTTACACAGCACAATTCACCTGTCAACAAAGCTCGTCACCACTGCACACTGTCTGTACACTACCTTGTTCTTCCCTCAACACAGCTGTTGCCCAGATTTGGTTAATATTCCTTTTCCTCAGAAGGAGATGGTGCAGAGATAAATGTTCTCAGCTCTTGACCTCCTAAGTGGAAAAGCCAAACTGAGAACCCAGGGGTGGGTCCCAATGTGGGTGCTCTGGATCCCTGACCTGCACTTACCACTCAGCCAAGGGATCCTCAGTCATGGAGCAAGGGAGTCCCTGCATCCGTATCCTTGGCTGGAAGTCCTAGCATCTCCAAAGGTCCACACCTTGCCCATCAGGTGGCCTTAGTGGTCACAGAATCCAGGGCAGCTATGGGTGGACTTATCAGTTGACTTTGGCACAGTCATTAATGTGAAATTCACCTCAGGACCTGCATTCTCCTGGTCAGCTCCCAGATTCTGAGAGGTGTGAGACCCCATGTATACAGTACAGGTCATATCTGTCAGTGCTGGTGTCATTGCTTAAACAAGGCCAAAAGCAGATAAGAATCAGGGAGCTATTTTATTGTATTGGATAACATTACCATAAGCCTTAGCATTGGTCAATTCCTGTAGCCCACACCCAAGGACTCAAAGTGGAACCTGACTGTTAGCCTGTACACTTCTCCTGCGCAGCTGGGTTAGAGACAGGCTGTGCTCAGTCCGGGCTCCCTCTTCATAACGAAGTGTCCCACTTATGGAACAGCTCCCTAGAGTATGGAGAGCCCCTGACTCAGTGGGCATACGTACATTGTATAGAAAACAAAGACTGGGAGAAAAATATGATACGATTGATAGTGGCTGTATCTAAATGGTAGGATTTCAGTTTTGTCAAATCTTGTGTATTTGATTTTCTTTAAGACAAGTGATTAGTGAATAAATATAGCATATTTTGTCTAGGATTGAATTCAGTCCTTTAATGGAGGTTGCTGTTAATCAAGTATAAAATATCATACAACAGAAGACATGATAAATGCAGTAGCTGGCATTGTGGATGCTGGGGAAAGAGTGATCTGGGAAGAATCAAGAGACAGTGGCAATTTAGCAGAAGCTCAAAAGAGGCAGGATGGGTCATGGGTCTGTGTCATTGAAACAGAGCATGCATTATAGTGTTTACCATTTTTTAGATCGACCCTTCCCTTCTGATGAGGCTCCCCTTAGCTAGAAAGCCAAAGCTCTGTTTTCATTTCCTTCCTCTTGTCCTTTGCCTTCCTTCATCCCCCAAAGAGGATGGCCCAACACCAGCTCAGCCCACACTTACTAACCTCCCACATCCATACACACCACCCCATGTCCTCATCGAGAAGAAAGCCCCTGAGTAATTCCTGAGCCGCAGCACCAGTGTCCTGACAGTTACTCTGTGTCCCTCCAGCTCTCCCTGAGGTTGCGGTGGATGACCTGCACCGTGATAGGACAGAAGAAAAGCCCCCGTGGATCCCCAAGGCAAGCTGGATTTTTTCTGGTCTGAGATAGAAATATTGCTTTATTTCTCTTTCAGTAGAATTAAGTTATGTATATTTGAGGGTATTCCTTCCAGATACATACAATTCCCTTGGTTGGGAGAATGTGGAGTGAGAGTCTATTACCAACTCATGGAGCCTGATTCCACAGGACATTACAATTGGCAGCATCCATTACAGCCTGTAGAGTATGGAGCTCTCTCTCCTGCATCGATTTTTCTTCTAGGAAAAGAATGGCTGTAATTTCCAACCTAAATGGACTTGGAAGTTCCATCCTCCCAGCAAAGTTCTTGCCTTTCAGCCTGAGTAGGTTTGCTCTGATAACCCTTGCTGGGTTCCCTGGACCACTGTTTCTTACCAGGTTTTCTACTGTCAGCAAATGAACAAAAGACCTGAGCATCACTGTGATCTTATCCTCATAGTGTTTTCTCTTCTGTAATTGCAGGTGGCCTTCCCAGAACGTGAAAACGGTATGTATTGTGGAATCAGTCACTTGGGGAGGAAGAACTTTGAAGATGAGAAAGTGGGACATTCTTGCTGGGTTTAGTGTAGAGGGCAAACTGATTCCAAATTTGTGCTGGGAATGAGAGTAGGGGTCCTGGTGATAGAAAGTGATTTACAAGTAATGTGACCAATTACTATAGTCCCAGGAAGAAGCTGTATTACGGTTAGGTGGTGTAGGTTTGTGTGCATGAGACTGGGTGTGTCTGTATGTGAAATGAGTGGGATGATTCTGTGTGTGTATGTGAACTTTTTGTGTTGTGTTTCCCTTGATTTATGTTCCCCTAAACATCACTGTTACTGGTGCCAACTTTCTAGAAAATATTCCCATCACCACTGCATCATGAATGGGTATGGATATAAAAGTAAATAAACTGTACACTTTCAGTGTGTGCATTGATTTTATACCAGGTGAGCCTCATTTAACCTGGAAAACAAATCCTATCACCACCCAGGCAAATGTTTACTGGATGATGATGATGATTGTTATTTTTTGGCTGTGTTGGCTCTTCGTTGCAGTGCGCGGGCTTCTCATTTCGGTGGCTTCTGTTGTTCCAGAGCATGGGCTCTAGGTGCATGGGCTTCAGTAGTTGTGGCACGTGGGCTCAGTAGTTGTGACTTGCGGGCTCTAGAGCACAGGCTTAGTAGTTGTGGTGCACGGACTTAGTTGCTCCATGGCTGGATTCTTAATGAACAAAGCTGGGTTTCAGCATCCCTACTACTGGGTCAATTACAACTTCATTTAATAAGAAATCTCATCTCTTAGTAGGTCTCATAGCATTCTGAATGGTTATGATACATCTCTCTGCCACTTCCCTCATTCTAACTGTTTCCTATTAGAGCCTCGGGATGAGTCCTCCCCCCTTACCTGAAGCACCTAGTGCTAGGCAGGCCTCCTTCCTTTTGCAGGGAGCCCATGCTTGTACCCACATGCCACACCCAGTTCTGGAGGAGTCCGAGAAAGAAGGAGCCTCCAGGAGTAGATGGAGGAAAGTCACTCCACCTTTCTCCTTTGAGGCTAATATTCACTATCGGATTCTGTGCTAAGGAAACGAAATGTCCTTCTCCTGTGGAAAGTCTGTCTTCCATCACTTGTGCCGGCCCTGTTTCTGTGTGCTGGGCAAGAAACACTGCATACAGTGAAGACAGAACCAAGAGATCTACCCCAGGGATTGAGCTCAGGGTAGGCACTGGCTCTGTCTGTCCTGTCCGTGATCCATCATTCATCATGGTGGTGACTCTTGGACAGTCACTTATCTCTCTAAATTTCCACACCCTCCACCATAACATATGGGTTACAGCCCCCACTTTGCCCTCCCCTTCACCCCCAAGAGGGCTGGGTGTCAGACATGATAATGGATATTCTCCATGAGCTGTAAAGCATTGTTCCCATGAAAAAGCTGAAGAGTAAGCTTGAATCCCCCTTTACTTGGAGCCGTCAAATCCCTTCTCTCCTTTCAACAGCTACGAAATATCCAGCTTCTTCTTGCCATCATTCAGGATTGAACACTTATAGAGCTTTTTGAAGCACCGGTCCTTTATTTTTCAAACATTTTACCTATATTCAATCATTTTTGGCCCCATGACATAATGCTAAAAGTAGGCCATATTAGCATTCCTACATCTCAGAACAGGGAACTGAGGCAAAGAGGGATCTATATATCTTTCCGAAGTACATGCTTCTTCTAAATGGGATTTGAATCCAGTCCATCAGTCATGGTCCCAATGGTTTGCTGAGTTTCTAGACATTCTCAGTTAAATAAAGATATTTGCCCACAAAACCTGTCTGTTGGGTGTTTTCACTGCATACCAAACTGCAAGATCTTCCTAAGTCCAACTTTGATTCAGGAGGCTCTGCTGGGCCGCTGGTGAGGAAAGGGACCAAAGGATTGAACTGTGAATAAATTATTGCTAATTTCCCCATGGTCTTCTGCCAGCAAGATGTCAATAGTTGTCTCTATTGTAATGCATTTCCCAGGATGCTGCTCCCAGAATGCGAGAAGAAGAAACACTCATCAGAGGTCAAGAATATCAACCCCAGGCTGGCTGAAAAAGATCCGCATCCGGCCACATTTTAGGATGCACCCTATAAATGACCCAGCTGAAGGTACTGTGGAAAATGTCTCATTCGGTTCACTCAAGAATAATTATTCTAGTTGATTCCGTGCCTCATATTGAAGAAAAAGCTATGAAATATTAAGCAGTATTCTTCTTTTATTCCATGTGTTCAAATTGAAACTTAACTAAGCCAGCTGGTACTGTTTTAACCATGGAAGTAAACATGCATTTAAAATTCAACATTTGGTTCATGTTTAAGAGGGAAGATGGTCTCTAGTTATGGTTTAGACATTAGCTGATTTTTGAACGTCAGCAACAACACATCCCGCCCTGAAACCATGTTTTGAGATTTCTTTAAATTATTAGACATTATTTAGAACAGGATTATATTGACATAAAAGTTGTGCATGCAATACAGAAAATTCCTGTATCCTGTCACTCCAGTTTCAGCTATTAATAATATATAGCATAGGTGAAGTACATTTGTTACAATTAGTGAAACAATGTAAGTATATTTTTACTAATGAAAAGTCCATAGTTCACCTCAGAGTCACACCTTGTGTTGTTATATTCAATGATATTTGAAATATGTACAATATTATTTGTCACCATTATGGTGCCATACAGAAATGTGTACACTAATGTTCATAGTCGCATTATTCTTAGTAGCCCAAAGATAGAAACAATCCAAAGTCCATGAGGTGATGAATGGATAAATAAAATGTGATATATACACAGAATGGAATAATTTTCAACCATAAAAAGGAATTAAAGATTGACTTATGCTACAAAATGAATGATCCAAATAATATAAAAAATATATTATTGTTAGTGAAATAAGGCAGGCGCAGAAAGACAAATATTATATGATTCCACTTGTATGAGGTACCTAGTGTAGGCAAACTCACAGACACCGGAAGTAGAAATGACCAAGGTCAGGAGGCAGGAGTAAGGTGGATTATGATTTAATGGGTACAGAGGTTACGTTGAAATGATGAAAAAGATTAAGATGTAGATTGTGTTGATGGGTACACAGCATTGTGAAAGTAAGAAATGCTAGTGAACTGTATACTTCAAAATTATGAAAATTATGTAAATATACATATATAAATATGTATATTTCATCACAATAAAATAAGTCAACAATCCAACAGAATGGACGATGAATGAAGGAGCAACATATTTGATTAGAAGGAAGCTGAAAGAGTCTTGTAACATTTCAAGAAGAAGGGGGATTTGGAGGGACTTTCAAATGGGCAGAGGGGCCGTGGGACTCTATACTGAAACATAGTGCAATGTTAGTGTTCAAGCTTTTTCAGACTGACACTTTCAAATTGATTAGGTTCCCTACAGCTAGAAAGCTAAAGGTTCTCTTCCTCATTTCTGAAATGTTCCTCCCCTTTGCCTTCCTCCACCCACCAGGGAGGTTTGTCCAACAGCACCTCAGTCCACACTCAGTAACCACCTGCATCCATACACTCCCACCCTGTGTCCACATTAACGAGGCTCTCTGAGTAATTCCTGAGCAGCATCACCAGTGTCCTGACACTTACTCTGTGTCCTCCTAGAGCCCCCTGAGGACCTGTTGGAGAAACTGCCCCATGTGAGGACAATTAAAGTGGCTCCTGCTACCTCCAGGGTAAGCTCCCCTTATTTATCAGAGATTAAAAGTTTGCTTCATTTCTTTCTTTTCCAATTGATTTCAGATATGAAGATCTACAATGTTCAAGACAGCTGATGTATACAATTTTGCTTGGTTGGATGGATGCTGATTGAAGGTCTTTCCCAACAGATAACTCATTCAAAAGGCCATTTAAAAAATGGCAACATCAGTTAGAAACTGTAGAGTCAGACACACTTTCCTCAGCAGAAAATTTCCCTCCTTGAAATAGACTTTTGTATTTGCTCCTGAAAGTGGACCTGAGAGATCTTCCAGGCAAAGCTCCAGCCTTTCCCACAGCTGTCTTCTCTGGTTTCTTTTGGGGCCATTGGCTCAACAACAGTTTCCCATTTGGTTTTCTGAGGACAAAAAAAGAGATGAAATACCTGTGTCCACAGAGCACAGGATGCTGAGATCCTTACACTGTTTTCTCTTCTCTAATCACAGGTGGATTGGACAGCAAACAAAAACGGTATGTATTCAGAGTTCACCCCTGTGCTGAGGAACAATCTAGATGATGAAGAAGGTGGGACTCTCTTGCTGGCTTTGCTTGGAGAGACACCCTGATTCAGGGTCCCTACAGGGATGAGGGCTGGGGGTGTAGAGCTAGAGAGTGATTTCCCAGTAAAGAGCCATGCCCAAGTTCTATGGCCCTGGAAGTAGCTGCATCATTTAGATGATGTGGGTTTGTGTGTATCAGGGTTGGGGTGGGGTCCATGTGTGAGCCTATGTGGTGTGATTGTGAACCTGCATGCGTGAGCGTGTGTGTGTTTCCTCAGGAGATATTTCCCTCTTAAACAGCACAATTCACCTGTCAACAAAGCTCGTCACCACTGCACACTGTCTGTACACTACCTTGTTCTTCCCTCAACACAGCTGTTGCCCAGATTTGGTTAATATTCCTTTTCCTCAGAAGGAGATGGTGCAGAGATAAATGTTCTCAGCTCTTGACCTCCTAAGTGGAAAAGCCAAACAGAGAACCCAGGGGTGGGTCCCAATGTGGGTGCTCTGGATCCCTGACCTGCACTTACCACTCAGCCAAGGGATCCTCAGTCATGGAGCAATGGAGTCCCTGCATCCGTATCCTTGGCTGGAAGTCCTAGCATCTCCAAAGGTCCACACCTTGCCCATCAGATGGCATTACTGGTCACAGAATCCAGGGCAGCTATGGGTGGGCTTATCAGTTGACTTTGGCACAGTCATTAATGTGAAATTCACCTCAGGACCTGCATTCTCCTGGTCAGCTCCCAGATTCTGAGAGGTGTGAGACCCCATGTATACAGTACAGGTCATATCTGTCAGTGCTGGTGTCATTGCTTAAACAAGGCCAAAAGCAGATAAGAATCAGGGAGCTATTTTATTGTATTGGATAACATTACCATAAGCCTTAGAATTGGTCAATTCCTGTAGCCCACACCCAAGGACTCAAAGTGGAACCTGACTGTTAGCCTGTACACTTCTCCTGCGCAGCTGGGTTAGAGACAGGCTGTGCTCAGTCCGGGCTCCCTCTTCATAACGAAGTGTCCCACTTATGGAACAGCTCCCTAGAGTATGGAGAGCCCCTGACTCAGTGGGCATACGTACATTGTATAGAAAACAAAGACTGGGAGAAAAATATGATACGATTGATAGTGGCTGTATCTAAATGGTAGGATTTCAGTTTTGTCAAATCTTGTGTATTTGATTTTCTTTAAGACAAGTGATTAGTGAATAAATATAGCATATTTTGTCTAGGATTGAATTCAGTCCTTTAATGGAGGTTGCTGTTAATCAAGTATAAAATATCATACAACAGAAGACATGATAAATGCAGTAGCTGGCATTGTGGATGCTGGGGAAAGAGTGATCTGGGAAGAATCAAGAGACAGTGGCAATTTAGCAGAAGCTCAAAAGAGGCAGGATGGGTCATGGGTCTGTGTCATTGAAACAGAGCATGCATTATAGTGTTTACCATTTTTTAGATCGACCCTTCCCTTCTGATGAGGCTCCCCTTAGCTAGAAAGCCAAAGCTCTGTTTTCATTTCCTTCCTCTTGTCCTTTGCCTTCCTTCATCCCCCAAAGAGGATGGCCCAACACCAGCTCAGCCCACACTTACTAACCTCCCACATCCATACACACCACCCCATGTCCTCATCGAGAAGAAAGCCCCTGAGTAATTCCTGAGCCGCATCACCAGTGTCCTGACAGTTACTCTGTGTCCCTCCAGCTCTCCCTGAGGTTGCGGTGGATGACCTGCACCGTGATAGGACAGAAGAAAAGCCCCCGTGGATCCCCAAGGCAAGCTGGATTTTTTCTGGTCTGAGATAGAAATATTGCTTTATTTCTCTTTCAGTAGAATTAAGTTATGTATATTTGAGGGTATTCCTTCCAGATACATACAATTCCCTTGGTTGGGAGAATGTGGAGTGAGAGTCTATTACCAACTCATGGTGCCTGATTCCACAGGACATTACAATTGGCAGCATCCATTACAGCCTGTAGAGTATGGAGCTCTCTCTCCTGCATCGATTTTTCTTCTAGGAAAAGAATGGCTGTAATTTCCAACCTAAATGGACTTGGAAGTTCCATCCTCCCAGCAAAGTTCTTGCCTTTCAGCCTGAGTAGGTTTGCTCTGATAACCCTTGCTGGGTTCCCTGGACCACTGTTTCTTACCAGGTTTTCTACTGTCAGCAAATGAACAAAAGACCTGAGCATCACTGTGATCTTATCCTCATAGTGTTTTCTCTTCTGTAATTGCAGGTGGCCTTCCCAGAACGTGAAAACGGTATGTATTGTGGAATCAGTCACTTGGGGAGGAAGAACTTTGAAGATGAGAAAGTGGGACATTCTTGCTGGGTTTAGTGTAGAGGGCAAACTGATTCCAAATTTGTGCTGGGAATGAGAGTAGGGGTCCTGGTGATAGAAAGTGATTTACAAGTAATGTGACCAATTACTATAGTCCCAGGAAGAAGCTGTATTACGGTTAGGTGGTGTAGGTTTGTGTGCATGAGACTGGGTGTGTCTGTATGTGAAATGAGTGGGATGATTCTGTGTGTGTATGTGAACTTTTTGTGTTGTGTTTCCCTTGATTTATGTTCCCCTAAACATCACTGTTACTGGTGCCAACTTTCTAGAAAATATTCCCATCACCACTGCATCATGAATGGGTATGGATATAAAAGTAAATAAACTGTACACTTTCAGTGTGTGCATTGATTTTATACCAGGTGAGCCTCATTTAACCTGGAAAACAAATCCTATCACCACCCAGGCAAATGTTTACTGGATGATGATGATGATTGTTATTTTTTGGCTGTGTTGGCTCTTCGTTGCAGTGCGCGGGCTTCTCATTTCGGTGGCTTCTGTTGTTCCAGAGCATGGGCTCTAGGTGCATGGGCTTCAGTAGTTGTGGCACGTGGGCTCAGTAGTTGTGACTTGCGGGCTCTAGAGCACAGGCTTAGTAGTTGTGGTGCACGGACTTAGTTGCTCCATGGCTGGATTCTTAATGAACAAAGCTGGGTTTCAGCATCCCTACTACTGGGTCAATTACAACTTCATTTAATAAGAAATCTCATCTCTTAGTAGGTCTCATAGCATTCTGAATGGTTATGATACATCTCTCTGCCACTTCCCTCATTCTAACTGTTTCCTATTAGAGCCTCGGGATGAGTCCTCCCCCCTTACCTGAAGCACCTAGTGCTAGGCAGGCCTCCTTCCTTTTGCAGGGAGCCCATGCTTGTACCCACATGCCACACCCAGTTCTGGAGGAGTCCGAGAAAGAAGGAGCCTCCAGGAGTAGATGGAGGAAAGTCACTCCACCTTTCTCCTTTGAGGCTAATATTCACTATCGGATTCTGTGCTAAGGAAACGAAATGTCCTTCTCCTGTGGAAAGTCTGTCTTCCATCACTTGTGCCGGCCCTGTTTCTGTGTGCTGGGCAAGAAACACTGCATACAGTGAAGACAGAACCAAGAGATCTACCCCAGGGATTGAGCTCAGGGTAGGCACTGGCTCTGTCTGTCCTGTCCGTGATCCATCATTCATCATGGTGGTGACTCTTGGACAGTCACTTATCTCTCTAAATTTCCACACCCTCCACCATAACATATGGGTTACAGCCCCCACTTTGCCCTCCCCTTCACCCCCAAGAGGGCTGGGTGTCAGACATGATAATGGATATTCTCCATGAGCTGTAAAGCATTGTTCCCATGAAAAAGCTGAAGAGTAAGCTTGAATCCCCCTTTACTTGGAGCCGTCAAATCCCTTCTCTCCTTTCAACAGCTACGAAATATCCAGCTTCTTCTTGCCATCATTCAGGATTGAACACTTATAGAGCTTTTTGAAGCACCGGTCCTTTATTTTTCAAACATTTTACCTATATTCAATCATTTTTGGCCCCATGACATAATGCTAAAAGTAGGCCATATTAGCATTCCTACATCTCAGAACAGGGAACTGAGGCAAAGAGGGATCTATATATCTTTCCGAAGTACATGCTTCTTCTAAATGGGATTTGAATCCAGTCCATCAGTCATGGTCCCAATGGTTTGCTGAGTTTCTAGACATTCTCAGTTAAATAAAGATATTTGCCCACAAAACCTGTCTGTTGGGTGTTTTCACTGCATACCAAACTGCAAGATCTTCCTAAGTCCAACTTTGATTCAGGAGGCTCTGCTGGGCCGCTGGTGAGGAAAGGGACCAAAGGATTGAACTGTGAATAAATTATTGCTAATTTCCCCATGGTCTTCTGCCAGCAAGATGTCAATAGTTGTCTCTATTGTAATGCATTTCCCAGGATGCTGCTCCCAGAATGCGAGAAGAAGAAACACTCATCAGAGGTCAAGAATATCAACCCCAGGCTGGCTGAAAAAGATCCGCATCCGGCCACATTTTAGGATGCACCCTATAAATGACCCAGCTGAAGGTACTGTGGAAAATGTCTCATTCGGTTCACTCAAGAATAATTATTCTAGTTGATTCCGTGCCTCATATTGAAGAAAAAGCTATGAAATATTAAGCAGTATTCTTCTTTTATTCCATGTGTTCAAATTGAAACTTAACTAAGCCAGCTGGTACTGTTTTAACCATGGAAGTAAACATGCATTTAAAATTCAACATTTGGTTCATGTTTAAGAGGGAAGATGGTCTCTAGTTATGGTTTAGACATTAGCTGATTTTTGAACGTCAGCAACAACACATCCCGCCCTGAAACCATGTTTTGAGATTTCTTTAAATTATTAGACATTATTTAGAACAGGATTATATTGACATAAAAGTTGTGCATGCAATACAGAAAATTCCTGTATCCTGTCACTCCAGTTTCAGCTATTAATAATATATAGCATAGGTGAAGTACATTTGTTACAATTAGTGAAACAATGTAAGTATATTTTTACTAATGAAAAGTCCATAGTTCACCTCAGAGTCACACCTTGTGTTGTTATATTCAATGATATTTGAAATATGTACAATATTATTTGTCACCATTATGGTGCCATACAGAAATGTGTACACTAATGTTCATAGTCGCATTATTCTTAGTAGCCCAAAGATAGAAACAATCCAAAGTCCATGAGGTGATGAATGGATAAATAAAATGTGATATATACACAGAATGGAATAATTTTCAACCATAAAAAGGAATTAAAGATTGACTTATGCTACAAAATGAATGATCCAAATAATATAAAAAATATATTATTGTTAGTGAAATAAGGCAGGCGCAGAAAGACAAATATTATATGATTCCACTTGTATGAGGTACCTAGTGTAGGCAAACTCACAGACACCGGAAGTAGAAATGACCAAGGTCAGGAGGCAGGAGTAAGGTGGATTATGATTTAATGGGTACAGAGGTTACGTTGAAATGATGAAAAAGATTAAGATGTAGATTGTGTTGATGGGTACACAGCATTGTGAAAGTAAGAAATGCTAGTGAACTGTATACTTCAAAATTATGAAAATTATGTAAATATACATATATAAATATGTATATTTCATCACAATAAAATAAGTCAACAATCCAACAGAATGGACGATGAATGAAGGAGCAACATATTTGATTAGAAGGAAGCTGAAAGAGTCTTGTAACATTTCAAGAAGAAGGGGGATTTGGAGGGACTTTCAAATGGGCAGAGGGGCCGTGGGACTCTATACTGAAACATAGTGCAATGTTAGTGTTCAAGCTTTTTCAGACTGACACTTTCAAATTGATTAGGTTCCCTACAGCTAGAAAGCTAAAGGTTCTCTTCCTCATTTCTGAAATGTTCCTCCCCTTTGCCTTCCTCCACCCACCAGGGAGGTTTGTCCAACAGCACCTCAGTCCACACTCAGTAACCACCTGCATCCATACACTCCCACCCTGTGTCCACATTAACGAGGCTCTCTGAGTAATTCCTGAGCAGCATCACCAGTGTCCTGACACTTACTCTGTGTCCTCCTAGAGCCCCCTGAGGACCTGTTGGAGAAACTGCCCCATGTGAGGACAATTAAAGTGGCTCCTGCTACCTCCAGGGTAAGCTCCCCTTATTTATCAGAGATTAAAAGTTTGCTTCATTTCTTTCTTTTCCAATTGATTTCAGATATGAAGATCTACAATGTTCAAGACAGCTGATGTATACAATTTTGCTTGGTTGGATGGATGCTGATTGAAGGTCTTTCCCAACAGATAACTCATTCAAAAGGCCATTTAAAAAATGGCAACATCAGTTAGAAACTGTAGAGTCAGACACACTTTCCTCAGCAGAAAATTTCCCTCCTTGAAATAGACTTTTGTATTTGCTCCTGAAAGTGGACCTGAGAGATCTTCCAGGCAAAGCTCCAGCCTTTCCCACAGCTGTCTTCTCTGGTTTCTTTTGGGGCCATTGGCTCAACAACAGTTTCCCATTTGGTTTTCTGAGGACAAAAAAAGAGATGAAATACCTGTGTCCACAGAGCACAGGATGCTGAGATCCTTACACTGTTTTCTCTTCTCTAATCACAGGTGGATTGGACAGCAAACAAAAACGGTATGTATTCAGAGTTCACCCCTGTGCTGAGGAACAATCTAGATGATGAAGAAGGTGGGACTCTCTTGCTGGCTTTGCTTGGAGAGACACCCTGATTCAGGGTCCCTACAGGGATGAGGGCTGGGGGTGTAGAGCTAGAGAGTGATTTCCCAGTAAAGAGCCATGCCCAAGTTCTATGGCCCTGGAAGTAGCTGCATCATTTAGATGATGTGGGTTTGTGTGTATCAGGGTTGGGGTGGGGTCCATGTGTGAGCCTATGTGGTGTGATTGTGAACCTGCATGCGTGAGCGTGTGTGTGTTTCCTCAGGAGATATTTCCCTCTTACACAGCACAATTCACCTGTCAACAAAGCTCGTCACCACTGCACACTGTCTGTACACTACCTTGTTCTTCCCTCAACACAGCTGTTGCCCAGATTTGGTTAATATTCCTTTTCCTCAGAAGGAGATGGTGCAGAGATAAATGTTCTCAGCTCTTGACCTCCTAAGTGGAAAAGCCAAACTGAGAACCCAGGGGTGGGTCCCAATGTGGGTGCTCTGGATCCCTGACCTGCACTTACCACTCAGCCAAGGGATCCTCAGTCATGGAGCAATGGAGTCCCTGCATCCGTATCCTTGGCTGGAAGTCCTAGCATCTCCAAAGGTCCACACCTTGCCCATCAGGTGGCATTAGTGGTCACAGAATCCAGGGCAGCTATGGGTGGGCTTATCAGTTGACTTTGGCACAGTCATTAATGTGAAATTCACCTCAGGACCTGCATTCTCCTGGTCAGCTCCCAGATTCTGAGAGGTGTGAGACCCCATGTATACAGTACAGGTCATATCTGTCAGTGCTGGTGTCATTGCTTAAACAAGGCCAAAAGCAGATAAGAATCAGGGAGCTATTTTATTGTATTGGATAACATTACCATAAGCCTTAGAATTGGTCAATTCCTGTAGCCCACACCCAAGGACTCAAAGTGGAACCTGATTGTTAGGCTGTACACTTCTCCTGCACAGCTGGGTTAGAGACAGGCTGTGCTCAGTCTGGGCTCCCTTTTCATAACGAAGCGTCCCACTTATGGAACAGCTCCGTAGAGTATGGACAGCCCCTGACTCAATGGGCATACGTACATTGTATAGAAAACAAAGACTGGGAGAAAAATATGATACGATTGATAGTGGCTGTATCTAACTGGTAGGACTTCAGTTTTGTCAAATCTTGTGTATTTGATTTTCTTTAAGACAAGTGATTAGTGAAAAAATGTAGCATTTTTTGTCTCGGATTGAATTCAGTCCTTTAATTGAGGTTGCTATTAATCAAGTATAAAATATCATACAACAGAAGACATGATAAATGCCGTAGCTGGCATTGTGGATGCTGGGGAAAGAGTGATCTGGGAAAAATCAAGCGACAGTGGCAATTTAGCAGAAGCTCAAAACAGGCAGGTTGGGTCATGGGTCTGTGTCATTGAAACAGAGCATGCATTTTAGTGTTTACCATTTTTTAGATCGACCCTTCCCTTCTGATGAGGCTCCCCTTAGCTAGAAAGCCAAAGCTCTGTTTTCATTTCCTTCCTCTTGTCCTTTGCCTTCCTTCATCCCCCAAAGAGGATGGCCCAACACCAGCTCAGCCCACACTTACTAACCTCCCACATCCATACACACCACCCCATGTCCTCATCGAGAAGAAAGCCCCTGAGTAATTCCTGAGCCACAGCACCAGTGTCCTGACAGTTACCCTGTGTCCCTCCAGCTCTCCCTGAGGATGTGGCGGATGACTTGCAGCGTCATAGGACAGAAGAAAAGCGTCCGTGGATCATCAGGGTAAGCTGGATTTTTTCTGGTCTGAGATAGAAATATTGCTTTATTTCCCTTTCAATAAAATTAAGTTATGAATATTTGAGGGTATTCCTTCCAGATACATACAATTCCCTTGGTTGGCAGAATGTGGAGTGAGAGTCTATTACCATCTCATGGTGCCTGATTCCACAGGACATTAAAATTGACAGCATCCATTACAGCCTGTAGAGTACGGAGCTCTCTGTCCTGCAGCGATTTTTCCTCTAGGAAAAGAATTCTGTAATTTCCAACCTAAAAGGACTTGGAGGTTCCACCCTCCCAGCAAAGATCTTGCCTTTCAGCCTGAGTAGGTTTGCTCTGATAACCCTTGCTGGGTTCCCTGGACCACTGTTTCTTATCAGGTTTTCTACTGTCAGCAAATGAACAAAAGACCTGAGCATCACTGTGATTTTATCCTCATAGTGTTTTCTCTTCTGTAATTGCAGGTGGCCTTCCCAGAACGTGAAAACGGTATGTATTGTGGAATCAGTCACTTGGGGAGGAAGAACTTTGAAGATGAGAAAGTGGGACATTCTTGCTGGTTTTAGTGTAGAGGGCAAACTGATTCCAAATTTATGCTGGGAATGAGAGTAGGTGTCCTGGTGACAGAAAGTGATTTACAAGTAATGTGACCAATTACTATAGTCCCAGGAAGAAGCTGTATTACGGTTAGGTGGTGTAGGTTTGTGTGCATGAAACTGGGTGTGTCTGTATGTGAAATGAGTGGTATGATTCTGTGTGTGTATGTGAACTTTTTGTGTTGTGTTTCCCTTGATTTATGTTCCCCTAAAGTTTTGAAATGTCCAGGCAGTCCTGTTGACTACATGCACCTTGTTGTACAGCAAGTGTCTAGAACTTTTCCATTTTGCAAATAACACATTCTAATCTTGAACAGAGACTTCCCATGTCAACCTCCTGCCAGCTCTTGGAACCACCCTTCCACTCTCTGATTCTCGGAGTTTTCTTTCAGTTTTTGACCTTCTGTGACTGGTTTATTTCACTCTTACAAATGTCCTCCAAGTTCTTTCGTGTTGCTGCAAATGGCAGGATTTCCTTCTTTTTCAACGACTGAATGACATTCCACTGTATGTTTACACCACATTTTCTTTATTAATTCATCTTCCCATGGACACTAGGCAGTTTTCCTATGTTGTGTATTGTGTATAATGCTGCAATGGACATGAGATTGTAGATATCTCTTGGACATTCTTGTTTTATCTCCTTTGTATATAAACCTAAATGAGTGATTGGTGGATTTTATGATAGTTCTCTTAATAATTTTTGGGGGACCTCCATTCTGTTTTCCATAATGGCTACACCATTTTACATTACTATAGGGTACAAAACAGGGTACAGAAGATCCACTTCTTCACATCTTTGCCAGCATCCATTAATTTTCTTTCTTTTACTTTTTTTTTTTTTGCAGTACACAGGCCTCTGATTGTTGTGGGCTCTCCCGTTGCGGAGCACAGGCTCCAAACACACAGGCTCAGCGGCCATGGCTCATGGGCCCAGCCGCTCAGTGGCATGTGGGATCCTCACAGACCGGGGCACGAACACGTGTCCCCTGCTTCGGCAGGCGGACTCTCAACCACTGTGCCACCAGGGAAGCCCTAATTGTCTTTTTATAATACACATCCTAACAGTTGTGAGTGATATCTCCTTGTGGCTTGATTTCTATTTCCGTGATGCTTAACGATGTTGAGCAAATTTTCATATGTAGATTAACCACTTGTATGTCTTTATGGAGAAATGTCTAGTGAAGCTTTTTACCCATTTTTAAACTCAGTTATTTGCCCGCTGTTTTTCTGAAATTGACTTGTAGTAGTTTCTTATATATTCTGGATATTGGTCCCTTATTCAGATACAAGGTTTACACGTATTTCCTCCCATCCTATAGGTTGCCTTTTCATTCTGTTGATTGTTGAAGAGACTATCCTTTCTTCACTTGGTAATCTTAGAACTTTGGCCAAGATCAGTTGGCCATATATACGTGCATTTATTTGAGGTCTCTCTATTATATTTCATTGGTCTATCTCACTGTCTTGATGCCAGTAGCAGACTGTTTTTACTACTGTGGCATTGTTATGTGTTTTGAGTTCAGGAAGTGTTAATCTCCATCATTGCTCTTTGCTCTCAAGATTGTTTTATCTACTTGGTGCGGTTCCATATGTATTTTAGGATTCTGTCTACTTCTATAATAATGACATGGAATTTTGTAGGTTGTTGCGATATATGTGTACATCACTTTATGTAGTATAGAAATGCCAACAGTATTTAATAATCCAGTCTATGAACATGGTGTGTCATTCCAATTACTTGTCTCTTCTTTAATTTCTTTCCGCAATGTCCTGTAGTTTTCAGTACACAAATTTTTCACCTCCTACGGGGCCTTTTCCACTGCCTTCCTCAGGTCTTCTAGAGTCAGGGTTGAGAAAGATGGACTCATGGAGAGAGTGAAATCCCTCCCTCCCCTCTGCACCTACTCTCTGATTATGTCAAATACAGGTGTACTTGGCCATGCCCTTCACCTCTGTCTACAAGTGGGCCCCTTGCTGGGTATTCCTATTGGATCTGAGTGTTGACTGTACAATTTCAGAGTCCACAAGGACTCTCCCAATGCATGGTGTGTGTCCAAGAGCCCAAGATATACCTACATATGAATGATCAGATCAGGCCATCAAATTTTCTGCAGTAAAGAACAACCAGGGGAAGGGTGGCTGGTTGCCTCTTTCTCATCTTTGGATTTCTTACAGCTGAGCTTTCCAGTGTGGTAGTCACTAACCAAATGTGTCTATTTATAATTAATTTAGTTCAAACAATAATTGACTCATTCTATTAAAAATGCAAAAAACACACAATTGCTTGGTCACACTAGCCATGTTTCAAGTATGTCTGTAACATCTGGAATTTCAGGTTGGTAACGTTGACCGTGAAAGCTATAAATGGGTTTACAGAAGTGAGGGGTCGAAAGGTGATTTTCTCAGCATCTCTCCCTCATTTGAAATTTTCAACTGTGATCAAGATCTTATTGAAGGACTCTGTCTGCACAGAGCACAGGGGAGGTCTGAGGACCTGGAGGGAAGACCAGGGTGATGCTGTGTGAGCCAGCAAGTCGAGTAGAAGAAATGGGTGGGTCAACTTGTATAATAACTTTATGCTCATGGTTGTGTTTGTACAGAATGCATTTTGGAGAGCATACATAGCAGTGATGCTGATGACGATTCACATAGCGAACCACTCTCAGTTAGGATCTAAAGTGAGACAATTCCTAGAACACTTGGGTTCCTCCCACTTCTTTAGAAACTAAGGAAGGTGAATATGAAATCAGGAAGCAGAAGGAAATATGTGTAGAATTCGGATTTGTTCTTTCCAAATTTTAATGATATAATAGAGTTATTGTATCCATGTGCTTTGACTGTACTGTGCTTATAGTCATCTTTTCTTGCTTTGCCATTCAGAAATTTTCTTTCTCACAAGACTACTGTTTCATTGCTTTTTCACTGCCAAAGATGAAAGCTTCATTTCTGTTTGGTACCTGGAGGGTATTTTGCACCAGGGATTTTGGTTTCCTTTTTACATTCACGTATGATGGCCATATCCTAGTGGGAACAAAACTCTCATAGTCACTTGACACTGGAGAACAAGTTCTTATAGTGAGTGTCAGGTGGTGGATGAGACTTGAACTCTCTCCCTCTACACTTTCAGGACTTGTAGCTTCATGTTACTTTTGTCCTCACTGTTTATTCCTCATGGAAAGCGCGCTCCCAGAGATGGATGAGTCACAGAACACATGCTTTGGGATCACTGCATGTACTCAGTCTCCTCATTTCAGCCTCAGCACCTCCCAAGGCTGATGTGCTGACATGCTTCCATTTGAGAGGGCTCCACGTCCAGCTGCCCCTAAAGACCCTTCATGGCCGGCAGGAATTCTAGAGGGCTGTGTGAAGGGGCAGCTGGGCTCGCTTCACACACTAGCTCTCACAGCCCTGCTAACCTGGTCTCCTGGAATTCACCAGGCCCAGGACAGAGCCTCAGTGCAGCAGGACCCACTGCTCTTCTTACAACCCACTGCTCCATCCGGACAGCCCTGCCCCTGCTCCCCACACTCCAGTCCTGCCTAGCCTCGGACCTTTCCTCAGGCCTGCCTTGGTCTTATCCTTCCCAGTTCTTCCAAGACTGGGGTAAACCCTGGCAGGTGCTGTGTGTTTAGCAGGCTTCCCCTGCTGTAGAACTTTTGTTTTAGTATTCCAGACTAAGGGAATTGGTTCAAGTTACTTTAAACTCTAATATTGCTTTCATCCTCTCTAAGGGGCTAAGAGACTTACCGAGTTGTTTTGAAGTACCTAAGGTTAGCTCAGGCACAGGACACTTACTTGTTTTGTGAAGTTGGTTGCATATCCAGGATATTGTGGAGAAAGCTGCAATGAACCTATGTTCATCTCTTTGTGATACTGATTTAATTTCCTTTGGATATATACCCAGAACTGTGATTGCTGAATCATATGATATTTCTGTTTATAATTTTATAAGGAACCCCCATACTCTTTTTCATAATAGCGGCACCATTTTACATTCCCACCAGCAGTGTACAAACTTTGCAATTCCCCACATCTTGGCCTTAAACTGTTAATTTTTTTCTTTATAATACACAGCCTAACAGGTATGAGATGTTGATTTGCATTGCCCTGATGATTAGTGAGGTTGAAAACCTTTTCCTATATTTGTTAGCCATTTGTATGTCTTTTTCGGGAAATATCTTATTTAAGCCTTTGCACATTTCTGAACCCAGTTATTTGCCCTTTTTAATTTTTTAACTTAGTTTGCATTTGAGTTGTACTGTTTTTCTTAGATGTTTTGGACATTAGCTCCTTTTCTGATATATGTTTGTAATCTTTCTGTAAGTTATATTTTCATCCTATTGACTGTTGAAAAAACTATACTTTCCCTATTTGTTTTCTTAGAAGCTTGGTGAATTTCATTTGGCCATGTATCTATGAATTTTCTTCGGGATTATTTATTCTGGTCTTTAGGGCTATGTATCTGTTTCTATGCCAGTACCATACAGTTTTGATTCCTGTGGCTTTGTAATGTGTTTTTAAGTCAGGAAGTGAGAAGCCTCCATCTATGTTCTTTGTTCTCAGGATTGTGTTGTCTGTTTGGAGTCCTTAGTGGTTCCATATGTATTTTAGGATCTTTTTTTTCCTATTTCTTTGAAAATGATATTGGGATTTTGATAGGTATTACAATGAATTTATACTTACCTTTGGGTAGTGTAGAAATGTCAACAATAATAAGTCTCCAGTCTATGAATATGATATGTCATTTCAATGATTTGTTCCTTGTTTAATTCTTTTAGCAGTGGTTTGTAGTTTTCAGTGTACAGGCCATTTACATTCTATGGGCATTTTGTCCCTTCCTTCCCTGGATGTTTCAGAGGCAGTGGTGAGAAGGATGGCCTCATGAAGTGAGTGAATGTCCCTCCCTCCCTTCTGCACCTGCTCGCTGATTATGTCTAGCACAGGTGCACTGGGCCATGCTCATTACCTCTCCCCTCAAGTGGAACACCTGTCGGGAATTCCTCTAGGATCTGGGTGTTGACATTACTGTTTCAGTGTCCCCAAGGTCTCATGAGTGCCTGGCAAGTGTGCATGAGCCTAGGAAACACCTACAAATGAATCATCAAATCTGGCCAGCAAACTGCCCTGCAGAAGGTGTTGGGCTGCACCTCTCACGCCTGCAAACCCTGTACTTGCTCAGCCTCAGGGCTAAGGAAAGAGCCCGAAGTCAGGGACAGAGACATTCATGGTTTAATAGATGGGAGATCTTTCACGTCAGAAGCAAAGTGGTCCTGGAGAGACACCCCACTGTAGATAGCCGATGGCAGGCAGAACGCAGCAGCAGCAGTAGCAGCATGCTTCTCTCTGGGCGGAATAGGCAGGCTACCAGTTAAAGGTGGAGTTGACAGCAGATGGGCTCATCGGTTACCAGGGAAACCAGCAGAGGGACGCATCCCTCTTACCCCTTGGGCTAAGTACTTCACGGGGCAGAGGTTTTCCTTTGGTAAACCATCAGCAAACAGCCATCTTGAATGGGTAGACCATACAGAGGGGAATAACCAGGGGAGCGGTGGTAACATCCTCCATATACTTTATATATATATATACACATATATATATATATGGAGAGAGAGAGAGAGAGGTTGTTTATTACACTGTGGTAGCCACTGACTAGATGTGCCTCTTATAATTTATTTAATTCAATCAATGATTAACTAAATGTATTAAAATAAAAGAAAATAAAATATCCCATTACTCAGTTACATTAGTCACATTTTAAATGTATCCATAAGACTTGTAAATTCATGTTCGTGTTTCTACAGAATTGACTTTGAATAGCATTTGTGGCCGTGATAAAGAAAAGAATACAGGTAGGAACAACACTTAGGTAGGATCTAATGGCAGAGGGTTCCTGGAACTTTAGGGTTATATCTCCTGCTTTGGATACTGAGAAAGGTGGATATGAAATCAGAAAGAAGAATGAAATATGTGTAGAGTTCTGACTTGTTTTTTCACATTTTAATGATACAATAGAGAGAAATTGTGTCCTTAGACGTGACTGTGCTCTATAATCACCTTTTCTTGATTTGCTCATCAAAACTGATCTTTTGCACATGAGCTGCTCTGTCTTGTGCTTGTCACTGCCTAATATGGAAGTTTGTTTTCTGGTTAGCACATCTAGGATATTGTGCACAGGAGAGTTTGTTTTCTTTTGCATATTGACCTATGATGGACAGAACCTGTGGGTCAAAACTCTCATGCGCCCTTGAAACTTGAGACCAAGTTCTTCTACAAAGGGTGAGGTGGTGGATGAGAAGTGAACTGTCTCCCTCTGCACTTTCAGGACTTGTAGCTTCACCTCATGTTTTGTGCTCACTCTTTGTTCCTCTTATAAAGGACAGACCCTGAGATGGATGAGTCACAGAACACGTGCTCTGGGATCATTGCATGTGCTCAGTCTCCTTGAGCTCATCTCAGCCTCTGCACTTCCCCAAGGCTGATGTGCTGACATGCTTCCATTTGAGAGGGGTCCACGTTCAGCTGCCCTAGACACCCTCCATGGGCAGCAGAATTTCTAGAGGGCTGTGTGAAGGGGCTGCTGGGCTTCTTCACATACTTGTTTCACAGCCCTTCTGACCTGGTCTCCTGGGCTTGACCAGGCCCAGGAGAGAGACTCAGGGCAGCAGGACCCAGGGTCACTGCTCTTCTTACAACCCACTGCTCTGTCCAGACAGCCCTGCCCCTGCTCCCCACTCCCCAGTCCTGCCTAACCTCTGACCTTTCCTCAGGCCTGCCTTGGTCTTATCCTTCCCAGTTCTTCCAAGGCTGGGGTAAACCCAGGCAGGTGCTGTGTGTTTATGAGGCTTCCTCTGCTGTAGCTTTTTGTTTCAGTATTCCAGAATCAGGGAATTTGGACAAGTTACTTTTAACTCTAATACTACTTTCATCTGCTCTAAGGGGCTAAGACACTTACGGAGTAGTTTTGAAGTACCTAAGGTTAGCTCAGGCACAGGACCCTAACTTGTTTTGTGAAGTTGTTTGCATGTTCTTCCCTCAACACAGCTGTTGCCCAGATTTGGTTAATATTCCTTTTCCTCAGAAGGAGATGGTGCAGGGATAAATGTTCTAAGCTCTTGACCTCCTAAGTGGAAAAGACATACTGAGAACCCAGGGGTGGGTCCCAGTATGGAGGCTCTGGATCCCTGACCTGCACTTACCACTCAGCCAAGGGATCCTCAGTCATGGAGCAATGGAGTCCCTGCATCCGTATAATTGGCTGGAAATACTAGCATCTCTAATGTTCCAGACATTGCCCATCAGGTGGCCTTAGTGGTCACAGAATCCAGGGCAGCTATGGGTGGACTTATCAGTTGACTTTGGCACAGTCATTAATGTGAAATTCACCTCAGGACCTGCATTCTCCTGGTCAGCTCCCAGATTCTGAGAGGTGTGAGACCCCATGTATACAGTACAGGTCATATCTGTCAGTGCTGGTGTCATTGCTTAAACAAGGCCAAAAGCAGATAAGAATCAGGGAGCTATTTTATTGTATTGGATAACATTACCATAAGCCTTAGAATTGGTCAATTCCTGTAGCCCACACCCAAGGACTCAAAGTGGAACCTGACTGTTAGCCTGTACACTTCTCCTGCACAGCTGGGTTAGAGACAGGCTGTGCTCAGTCTGGGCTCCCTCTTCATAACGAAGTGTCCCACTTATGGAACAGCTCCCTAGAGTATGGACAAACCCTGACTCTGTGGGCATATGTACATTGTATAGAAAACAAAGACTGGGAGAAAAATATGATACGATTGATAGTGGCGGTATCTAAATGGTAGGATTTCAGTTTTGTCAAATCTTGTGTATTTGATTTTCTTTAAGACAAGTGATTAGTGAATAAATATAGCATATTTTGTCTAGGATTGAATTCAGTCCTTTAATGGAGGTTGCTGTTAATCAAGTATAAAATATCATGCAATAGAAGACATGATAAATGCAGTAGCTGGCATTGTGGATGCCGGGGAAAGAGTGATCTGGGAAAAATCAAGCGACAGTGGCAATCTAGCAGAAGCTCAAAAGAGGCAGGATGGGTCATGGGTCTGTGTCATTGAAACAGAGCATGCATTTTAGTGTTTACCTTTTTTTAGATCGACCCTTCCCTTCTGATTAGGCTCCCCTTAGCTAGAAAGCCAAAGCTCTGTTTTCATTTCCTTCCTCTTGTCCTTTGCCTTCCTTCATCCCCCAAAGAGGATGGCCCAACACCAGCTCAGCCCACACTTACTAGCCTCCCACATCCATACACACCACCCAATGTCCTCATCGAGAAGAAAGCCCCTGAGTAAACCCTGAGCCGCAGCACCAGTGTCCTGACAGTTACTCTGTGTCCCTCCAGCTCTCCCTGAGGATGTGGCGGATGACCTGCAGCCTGATAGGACAGGAGAAAAGCCTCCGTGGATCCCCAAGGTAAGCTGCATTGTTTCTGGTCTGAGATAGAAATATTGCTTTATTTCCCTTTCAATAGAATTAAGTTATGAATATTTGAGGGTATTCCTTCCAGGTACATACAATTCCCTTGGTTGGGAGAATGTGGAGTGAGAGTCTATTACCAACTCATGGAGCCTGATTCCACAGGACATTACAATTGACAGCATCCATTACAGCCTGTAGAGTACGGAGCTCTCTCTCCTGCAGCGATTTTTCCTCTAGGCAAAGAATTCTGTAATTTCCAACCTAAATGGACTTGGAAGTTCCAACCTCCCAGCAATGTTCTTGCCTTTCAGCCTGAGTAGGTTTGCTCTGATAACCCTTGCTGGGTTCCCTGGACCACTGTTTCTTACCAGGTTTTCTACTGTCAGCAAATGAACAAAAGACCTGAGCATCACTGTGATCTTATCCTCATAGTGTTTTCTCTTCTGTAATTGCAGGTGGCCTTCCCAGAACGTGAAAACGGTATGTATTGTGGAATCAGTCACTTGGGGAGGAAGAACTTTGAAGATAAGAAAGTGGGACATTCTTGCTGGTTTTAGTGTAGAGGGCAGACTGATTCCAAATTTGTGCTGGGAATGAGAGTAGGTGTCCTGGTGATAGAAAGTGATCTACAAGTAATGTGACCAATTACTATAGTCCCAGGAAGAAGCTGTATTACGGTTAGGTGGTGTAGGTTTGTGTGCATGAGACTGGGGGTGTCTGTATGTGAAATGAGTGGGATGATTCTGTGTGTGTAAGTGAACTTTTTGTGTTGTGTTTCCCTTGATTTATGTTCCCCTAAACATCACTGTTACTGGTGCCAACTTTCTAGAAAATATTCCCATCACCACTGCATCATGAATGGGTATGGATATAAAAGTAAATAAACTGTATACTTTCAGTGTGTGCATTGATTTTATACCAAGTGAGCCTCATTTAACCTGGAAAACAAATCCTATCACCACCCAGGCAAATGTTTACTGGATTATTATTATTATTATTTTTTTGGCTGTGTTGTGTCTTTGTTGCAGTGTGCGGGCTTCTCATTTCGGTGGCTTCTGTTTTTCCAGAGCACGGGCTCTAGGTGCATGGGCTTCAATAGTTGTGGCACGTGGGCTCAGTAGTTGTGACTTGCAGGCTCTACGGCACAGGCTTAGTAGTTGTGGTGCACGGACTTAGTTGCTCCATGGCTGGATTCTTAATGAACAAAGCTGGGTTTCAGCATCCCTACTACTGGGTCAATTACAACTTCATTTAATAAGAAATCTCATCTCTTAGTAGGTCTCATAGCATTCTGAATGGTTATGATACATCTCTCTGCCACTTCCCTCATTCTAACTGTTTCCTATTAGAGCCTCGGGATGAGTCCTCCCCCCTTACCTGAAGCACCTAGTGCTAGGCAGGCCTCCTTCCTTTTGCAGGGAGCCCATGCCACACCCAGTTCTGGAGGAGTCCGAGAAAGAAGGAGCCTCCAGGAGTAGATGGAGGAAATTCACTCCACCATTCTCCTTTGAGGCTAATATTCACTATCGCATTCTGTGCTAAGGAAACGAAATGTCCTTCTCCTGTGGAAAGTCTGTCTTCCATCACTTGTGCCGGCCCTGTTTCTGTGTGCTGGGCAAGACACACTGCATACAATGAAGACAGAACCAAGAAATCTACCCCAGGGATTGAGTCCTGGGTGGGCACTGGCTCCCATCACAGGAGGGCAGATAGGAGGTTGTGCTTTGCAAGGTAGGATGGAGAAACCAAGGAGTGTGACAAGAGCATCTCCACTCATTTTTCTGTGCAAACTGCCAGATGAAGTAGGTTCTTGGTATTTTCTGAAGGCTTTTGCAAGCAAACAAGTCTGGGAGTAAAGTCAATTAAAACATGGAAAGTTATAGTTAAAATTTTTTTTCGATAGTGAGTCCTTTGAGAAATACATACTTTAATAGAATATGATTGCCTTATATGTGTCAATATTTTCCCCATCAAAGAAAACACTGAAAATGCTTGATTGTAAAATGTCACTTGTTTACCCAAGAGACTGTGTATGAGTAAAGTTGTTCTAGAAATCCTCAATCCCTAGGTCGTAGTTTGCTGATGGTGCTGAGGGGAACCCTGGTGTGCGATTCAGTGCCTGCTACTCACAGGGAGGCTCTTAAGAACACAGAGACCCGCCCAGTGGACCCCACGAGTGAGGACAGGATTGGCGCCTCGGGCTGCACTTGAAGAGGGAAATGCTTTAGAGAAGTGGAAGGAGATACAGGAAGGGCACCTGAGCCATGGGGAATCAGGGGTGTTTGGTTTAGAGATCAAGGAAAAGTGTACACCTGAGCACAGCCTGGGCCCCACTTAGGATGCTATTGGCGCTTCTGGTTGAATGGGGAAGAGAAGGGACATGCCCCTCTTGCTGGAGTGAACTGTGGAGAGATGTCTTCTTTAAAGCCTGGGGAGAGGAGCTTCTCTCCCATTATCTCCTGATACCTGTGTACATTCGAGACCCTTCCTGCTTTCTTCTTTCCCTCTGTTGGCTCCCGTTCCTTATTTTTCTTCTTTTTTCCCCTTTTTCCACTTTGTATTTCTTTTACATATGTGTATTTTATTGTTGTAAAAGTACACATACGATGAAATCCAACGTCTTAACAAGTTTTGAAATGTCCAGTCAGTCCTGTTGACTACATGCACCTTGTTGTACAGCATGTGTCTAGAACTTTTACATTTTGCAAATAACACATGCTAACCATTGAACACAGACTTCCCATGTCAACCTCTTGCCAGCTCTTGGAACCACCCTACTATTCTCTGCTTCTCGGAGTTTTCTTTCAGTTTTTGACCTTCTGTGACTGGCTTATGTCACTCTTACAAATGTCCTCCAAGTTCTTTCGTGTTGCTGCAAATGGCAGGATTTCCTTCTTTTTCAACGACTGAATGACATTCCACTGTATGTTTACACCACATTTTCTTTATTAATTCATCTTCCCATGGACACTAGGCAGTTTTCCTATGTTGTGTATTGTGTATAATGCTGCAATGGACATGAGATTGTAGATATCTCTTGGACATTCTTGTTTTATCTCCTTTGTATATAAACCTAAATGAGTGATTGTGGATTTTATGATAGTTCTCTTAATAATTTTTGGGGGACCTCCATTCTGTTTTCCATAATGGCTACACCATTTTACATTACAACAGGGTACAAAACAGGGTACAGGAGTTCCTATTCTTCACATCTTTGCCAGCATCCATTAATTTTCTTTCTTTTTTCTTTTCTTTTTTTTTTTTTTTTTTTTTTTTTTTTGCAGTACACGGGCCTCTCATTGTTGTGGGCTCTCCCGTTGTGGAGCACAGGCTCCAAACGCACAGGCTCAGCGGCCATGGCTCATGGGCCCAATCGCTCAGCGGCATGTGGGATCCTCCCAGACCAGTGCATGAACAGTTGTACCCTACATCGGCAGGCAGACTCTCAACCACTGTGCCAACAGGGAAGCCCTAATTGTCTTTTTATAATGCACATCCTAACAGGTGTGAGTGATATCTCCTTGTGGCTTGATTTCCATTTCCCTGATGCTTAGCGATGTTGAGCAAATTTTCATATGTAGATTGACTACTTGTATGTCTTTATGGATAAATGTCTAATGAAGCTTTTTACCCATTTTTAAACTCAGTTATTTGCCCGCTCTTTTTCTGAAATTGACTTGTAGTAGTTTCTTATATATTCTGGATATTGGTCCCTTATTCAGATACAAGGTTTACACATATTTCCTCTCATCCGATAGGTTGCCTTTTCATGCTGTTGATTGTTGAACAGACTATCCTTTCTTCACTTGGTAATCTTAGAACCTTGGCCAAGATCAGTTGGCCATATATATGTGCGTTTATTTGGGGTCTCTCTATTATATTTCATTGATCTATCTCACTGTCTTGATGCCACTAGCAGACTGTGTTGACTACTGTGGCATTGTTATGTGTTTTGAGTTCAGGAAGTGTTAATCTCCATCATTGCTCTTTGCTCTCAGGATTGTTTTATCTACTTGTGGGGGGTTCCATATGTATTTTAGGATTCTGTCCACTTCTATAATAATGACATGGAATTTTGTGGGTTGTTGCGATATATGTGTACATCACTTTATGTAGTATAGAAAATGCCAACAGTATTTAATAATCCAGTCTATGAACATCTTATATCATTCCAATTATTTGTCTCTTCTTTAATTTCTTTCCGCAATGTCCTGTAGTTTTCAGTATACAAATTTTTCACCTCCTACGGGGCCTTTTCCACTGCCTTCCTCAGGTCTTCTAGAGTCAGGGGTGAGAAGGATGGACTCATGGAGAGAGTGAAATCCCTCCCTCCCCTCTGCACCTACACTCTGATTATGTCTAATACAGGTGTACTGGGCCATGCCCTTCACCTCTGTCTACAAGTGGGCCCCTTGCTGGGAATTCCTCTTGAATCTGAGTGTTGACTGTACTATTTCAGTGTCCACAAGGACTCTTGCAATGCCTAGCGTGGGTCCAAGAGCCCAAGATATACCTACATACGAATGATCAGATCAGGCCATCAAATTTTCTGCAGTAAAGAACAACCAGGGGAGGGGTGGCTGTTTGCCTCTTTCTCATCTTTGGATTTCTTAGAGCTGAGCTTTCCAGTGTGGTAGCCACAAACCAAATGTGTCTATTTATAATTAATTTAGTTCAAACAATAATTAACTCATTCTATTAAAAAATGCAAAAACCACACAAGTGCTTGGTCACACTAGCCATGTTTCAAGTACGTCTGTAACATCTGAAATTTCAGGTTGGTAAGGTTGACGGTGAAAGCTATAAATGGGTCAATAGAAGTGAGTGGTTGAAAGGTGATTTTCTCAGCATCTCTCCCTCATTTGCAATTTTCAACTGTGATCAAGATCCTATTGAAGGACTCTGTCTGCACAGAGCACAGGGGAGGTCTGAGAACCTGGAGGGAATACCAGGGTGATGCTGTGTGAGCCAGCAAGTCGAGTAGGAGAAATGGGTGGGTCAACTTGTATAATAACTTTATGCTCATGGTTGTGTTCATACAGAATGGATCTTGGAGAGCATACATAGCAGTGATGCTGAGGACGATTCACATAGGGAACAACTCTCAGGTAGGATCTAAAGCGAGACAATTCCTAGAACACTTGGGTTCCACGCGGTTCTTTAGAAACTAAGGAAGGTGAATAGGAAATCAGGAAGAAGGAAATATGTGTAGAATTCTGATTTGTTCTTTCCAAACTTTAATGATATAATAGAGTTATTGTGTCCATGTCCTTTGACTGTACTGTGCTTCTTTTCATGCTTTGCCATTCAGAAATTTTCTTTCTCACAAGACTACTCTTTCATTGCTTTGTCACTGCCAAAAATGAAAGGTTCGTTTCTGTTCGGTACCTGGAGGGTATTTTGCACCAAGGATTTTGGTTTCCTTTTTACATTCACGTATGATGGCCATGTCCTAGTGGGAACAAAACTCTCATAGTCACTTGACACTGGAGAACAAGTTCTTATACTTTGTGTCAGGTGGTGGATGAGAGTTGAACTCTCTCCTTCTACACTTTCAGGACTTGTAGCTTCATCTTACTTTTGTCCTCACTGTTTATTCCTCATGGAAAGCACGCTCCCAGAGGTGGAAGAGTCACAGAACACTTGATTTGGGATCACTGCATGTGCTCAGTCTCCTCATTTCAGCCTCAGCACCTCCTAAGGCTGATGTGCTGACATGCTTCCATTTGAGAGGGGTCCACGTCCAGCTGATCCTAAAGACCCTTCATGGCCGGCAGGAATTCTAGAGGACTGTGTGAAGGGGCTGCTGGGCTTCTTCACACACTGGCTCTCACAGCCCTGCTAACCTGGTCTCCTGGAATTGAAGAGGCCCAGGACAGAGACTCAGGGCAGCAGGACCCAGGGTCACTGCTCTTCTTACAACCCACTGCTCCGTCCAGACAGCCCTGCCCCTGCTCCCCACTCCCCAGTCCTGCCTACCCTCTGACCTTTCCTCAGGCCTGCCTTGGTCTTATCCTTCCCAGTTCTTTCAAGGCCTGGGTAAACCCTGGCAGGAGTTGTGTGTTTATGAGGCTTCCTCTGCTGTAGCTTTTTGTTTCAGTATTGCAGAATAAGGGAATTGGGACAAGTTACTTTTAACTCTAATATTACTTTCATCTGCTCTAAGGGGCTAAGACACTTACGGTGTAGTTTTGAAGTACCTAAGGTTAGCTCAGGCACAGGACCCTAACTTGTTTTGTGAAGTTGTTTGCATGTTCTTCCCTCAACACAGCTGTTGCCCAGATTTGTTTAATATTCCTTTTCCTCAGAAGGAGATGCTGCAGAGATAAATGTTCTAAGCTCTTGACCTCCTAAGTGGAAAAGCCATACTGAGAACCCAGGGGTGGGTCCCAGTATGGATGCTCTGGATCCCTGAGCTGCACTTACCACTCAGCCAAGGGATCCGCAGTCATGGAGCAAGGGAGTGCCTGCATCCGTATCCTGGCTGGAAGTCCTAGCATCTCTAAAATTCCAGACCTTGCCCATCAGGTGGCCTTAGTGGTCACAGAATCCAGGGCAGCTATGGGTGGACTTATCAGTTGACTTTGGCACAGTCATTAATGTGAAATTCACCTCAGGACCTGCGTTCTCCTGGTCAGCTCCCAGATTCAGAGAGGTGTGAGACCCCATGTATACAGTACAGGTCATATCTGTCAGTGCTGGTGTCATTGCTT
>NW_027671710.1:0-73594 GCF_964165515.1 Mesoplodon bidens | reverse complement strand
TCTTTTATGTATTTATAGATATAAGCATGGAAATAATTCATTCCTATAAATACATCTGTGTGAAGGGAAGAACTCTTTTCTGTTTTATTTTTAAATTTTATATTTTAAAATTTTGAAATTTAATTTTATTTACTTTTTTATACAGTGGGTTATTATTAGTTATGTATTTTATGCATATACATGTATACAGGTCAATCTCAAACTCCCAACTCATCCCACCACCACCACCCCATGGCTTCCCACACTTGGTGTCCATACGTTTGTTCTCTACCTCTGTGTCTCTATTTCTTCCCTGCAAACCAGTTCATCTGTACCATTTTTTAGGTTCCACATATATGCATTAATATACAATATTTGTTTTCCTCTTTCTGACTTACTTCATTCTGTATGACAGTCTCTAGATCCATCGATGTCTCTAGAAATGACCCAGTTTCATTCCTTTTTATGGCCGAGTAATATTCCATTTTATATATGTACCCCATCTTTATCCATTCATCTGTCTGTGGGCATTTAGGTTGCTTCCATTACCTGGCTATTGTAAATAGTTTTGCAATGAACCTTGTGGTGAATGTGCCTTTTTGATTTATGGTTGTCTCTGGGTATATGCCCAACAGTGGGATTGCTGGGTCAGATGGTAATTCTATTTCTAGTTTTTTAAAGGAAACTCCATACTGTTCTCCATAGTGACTGTATCAAATTACATTCCCACCAATAGTGGAAGAGGGCTCCTTTTGTCCACACCCTCCCCAGAATTTGTTGTTTGTAGATTTTCTTATGATGCCGATTCTAACAGGTGTGAGGTGATACCTCATTGTAGTTTTGATTTGCATTTCTCTAATAATTAGTGCTCTTGAGCAGCTTTTCATGTGCGTCTTGGCCATCTCTGTGTCTTATTTGAAGAAACGTCTCTTTAGATCTTCTGCCCATTTTTTTATTGGGTTGTTTGTTTTTTTAATAAGCTGCATGAGCTGTTTATATATATTGGAGATTAAACCTTTGTCCATTGATTCGTTTGCAACTATTTTCGCCCCTTCTGAGGGATGCCTTTTTCCATTCCCGTGTTTTTAACCAAAAAAGAAAGAAAGAAAAAGAAGCAGAACATTAATGTGCATAAAATATGCCTTTTGAAACGGTCGTTTTGAAATATGGACGTCCTTTAAATTTTTTGGTCGATATGTGACCCCAGGATTTGTTTTCAGGGCAGGTGTCATTTACAGGCCTGCAATGATTTTGAATATCAACTGACCTTTAGCGCTGGGATTAAAGCTGCTGTTGTGTGAAACGGCCACAAGGTGGCAGCAGTTCTCTCTTTCATATCTGGTTACTAGGGCAACAGAGCCTCAATGGAAGTCGCCTTCTAGATTGGAATTTAGAACAGAATGTGACAGGAAAAAGCCCCTCAAGTTTGTCTCACTACTTCTTGTTCGTGTTTTTAATTTATTTTTTTTATTTTTTATTACAGCAAGTTTGATTACAATGTTTGGCTTGTTGTAGGTATGGTAGATGTGGTTCTTTTACACATATACAGATGACTTTTCTTCCTGGGATCCTTTTCCCATGTACGTTATGACAGAATGTTGTGTACTCCTCTCTTTGTATTCCGTAGCTCTTTGGTTATTATATATATCACCTGTGTTTGTATGTCTGTTAACCCCAATATCGTAATGAAACCAATCCTCACACCTTTCCATTGGTGAACCATAAGTTTGTTTAATGAATATGTGATTGCCCTTCTCCGTGGAAATATCTGCCCTGGTATCCATTTTTAGGTAACACCTATAAGTGATATGATACGATATGTGCCTTTCACTTTCTGACTTACTATATGTCACATGATTACCTCTAGACTCATCTACGGTGCTGCAAATGGCATTGTGTCCTTATTTTCCTTGGCTTCTATTCTGCCTTAGTGAGGTCCATTTTCAACAATGTGATTCCCTGAGGGTTGTGGATTAGCTGACCTGGGCAGCCTTACCCTGCCGGCCGGCCCTCCCCAGGTCTGCCTGGTTGAGGTCAATATAAACAGCGCTCCAGGCAGCAATAGCCCCTGAAGCTGTGCCTGACTCCATATTCTCTGCCCCGTCAGCAGTCTCGGGGCTCTGCTGGTGGGAGCGTGTGAGGGGCCACGGCTTTGTGGGTGGCCCGGTGTTTGTGGGGCTCTGGTAGACTTTGTGCAGGAGTTGCCAGGCTGCCACCTGTAAAGAAGAGGATGTGTCACCCATAAGTTCCAGTGGAATTTCTCTCCGGGCTGAGGTAAGGAAGGAAAAAAAGGGGTAGGGTCCGGGACAGGAGGGGTATCTCAGGCAGGGAAATGGAAAGCTTCCAGAAGAGCGCCCGGGGTCAGGACCATCCTGCCTCGCCTGCAGGCACCAAGTTGGCCTGTGTGCTGTCGCCTGTGTGGCTCCACGGCCCTTCCTCTAGGATTTCAAGCCCTTGTACATATTCAGGTGTTTTACCTGGGAAGGGTGGGAACAGTTCAGCTGCAGCTGGCCTGGGGCTCAGCTCACCTTTATTCAGGGATGCCTCGGCACGGTCCCCCAGCTTTGCAATGAGGACGCTCCTTGCATGCGGGGTGGGTTGCTGGCTGTATGGGAGATGATTCCCCACCTCTGACCAATTTCCGAATTGTTTACCGCTGGAGCAAGTTCCCTGATAGGGCTTTCCTCTGTATAACTGGTGGGTTCAGGTTTTTTTTCGTTTATGGTTCAAGTTAGATTTTATACCTCTTTTATGTATTTATAGATATAAGCATGGAAATAATACATTCCTATAAATACATCTGTGTGAAGGGAAGAACTTTTTTCTCTTTTATTTTTAAATTTTATTTTTTAAAATTTTGAAATTTAGTTTTATTTTTTTATACAGCAGGTTATTATTAGTTATGTATTTTATGCATATGCATGTATGCAGGCCATTCCCAATCCCCCAACTCATCCCACCTCTACCACCCCATGGCTTCCCACACTTGGTGTCCATAAGTTTGTTCTCTACCTGTGTCTCTATTTCTTCCCTGCAAACCAGTTCATCAGTACCACGTTTTAGGTTCCACATATATGCATTAATATACAATATTTGTTTTCCTCTTTCTGACTTACTTCATTCTGTATGACAGTCTCTAGATCCATCGATGTCTCTACAAATGACCCAGTTTCATTCGTTTTTATGGCCGAGTAATATTCCATTTTATATATGTACCACATCTTTACCCATTCATCTGTTTGTGGGTATTTAGTTTGCTCCCTTACCTGTCTATTGTAAATAGTGCTGCAATGAACATTGTGGTGAATGTGCCTTTTTGATTTATGGTTTTCTCTGGGTATATGCCCAGAATTGCGATTGCTGGATCAGATGGTAATTCTATTTCTAGTTTTTTTAAGGAAACTCCACACTGTTCTCCATAGTGACTGTATCAATTTACATTCCCACCAATAGTGGAAGAGGGCTCCTTTTGTCCACACCCTCCCCAGAATTTGTTGTTTGTAGGTTTTCTAATGATGCCGATTCTAACATGTGTGAGGTGATACCACATTGTAGTTTATTTTTTTTATTTTTTTTATTTATTTTGTGGTACGTGGGCCTCTCACTGTTGTGGCCTCTCCCGTTGCGGAGCACAGGCTCTGGACGCGCAGGCTCAGTGGCCATGGCTCACGGGCCCAGCTGCTCCGCGACATGTGGGATCTTCCCGGACCGGGGCACGAACCCGTGTCCCCTGCATGGGCAGGCGGACTCTCAACCACTGCGCCACCAGGGAAGCCCCCTCATTGTAGTTTTGGTTTGCATTTCTCTAATAATTAGTGATGTTGAGCAGCTTTTCATCTGCGTCTTGGCCATGTCTGTGTCTTCTTTGAAGGATCGTCTCATGAGATCTTCTGACCATTTCTGTATTGGGAGGGTGGTTGGAGGGTAAGGCTATGTGCTCACGCACGTGTCAGTGCCAGCGTAAGGGCCAGGAGTAGGGTACTGCGTAGGGTAAGGTGTAGGTCTGGTGGTGGTTTCCGTTCGGGGCTAGGTTTAGGGTTTGGGAACGGCAAGGCTTAGGGCCCAGGTGAGGGTACGGAAACGTGGGATGGTCAGGCTACGTTCTTACTCATGGGTCAGTGCCAATGTACGGGCCAGGAATAGGCTACGGCGTAGGCTAATGTGTAGGGCTGGTGGTGGGTTTCCGTTCCGTGCTAGGGTTAGGGTTAGGGAATGACAAGGCTTAGGGCACAGGTGAGGGTTCGGAAACGTGTGAGGGTCCGGCTATGTGCTGACGCACGTGTCAGTGCCAGCGTACGGGCCAGGAATAGGGAACGGCGTAGGGTAAGGAGTAGGGCTGGTTGTGAGATACCGTTCCGGGCTAGGGTTAGGGTTAGGGAACGGCAAGGCTTAGGGCACAGGTGAACGTAAGGAAACGTGGGAGGGTCAGGCTACGTGCTGACGCACGGGTTAGTGCCAGCGTACGGGCCAGGAGTAGGGTATGGCGTAGAGTAAGGTTTAGGGCTGGTGGTGGGTTTCCGTTCCGGGCTAGGGTTAGGGTGAGGGAACAGCAAGGCTTAGGGCACAGGTGAACGTACGGAAACGTGGGAGTGGCAGGCTACGTGTTGACGCACGGGTCTGTGCCAGCGTACGGGCCAGGGTTAGGGTACGTCGTAGCGTAAGATTTAGGGCTGGTGGTGGGTTTATGTTCCGGGCTAGGGTTAGGGTTAGGGAACGGCAAGGCTTAGGGCACAGGTGAGGGTACGGAAACGTCGGAGTGGCAGGCTACGTGCTGACGCACGGGTCAGTGCCAGCGTACGGGGCAGGATTAGGGTACGGCGTAGGGTAAGGTTTAGGGCTGGTGGTGGGTTTCCGTTCCAGGCTAGGTTTAGGGTTAGGGAACGGCAAAGCTTAGGGCACAGAAGATGGTACGGAAAAGTGGGAGGGTCAGGCTACGTGCTGACGCACGTGTCAGTGCCAGCGTATGGGCCAAGTGTAGGGTATGGCGTAGGGTTAGGTGTAGGGTTAGGGTTAGGGAACGGCAAGGCTTAGGGCACAGGTGAGGGTACGGAAACGTGGGAGGGTCAGGCTACGTGATGACGCACGGGTCTTTGCCAGCGTACGCGCCAGGATTCGGGTACGGCATTAGGTAAGGTGTAGGGCTGGTTGTGGGTTTCCGTTCCAGGTTAGAGTTAGGGAACGGCAAGGCTTAGTGCACAGGTGAGGGTATGGAAACGTGGCAGAGGCAGGCTATGTGCTGACGCAAGGGTCACTGCCAGCGTACGAGTCAGGAGTAGTCTACGGCATACGTTAAGGTTTAGGTTTTGTGGTGGGTTTCCGTTCCGGGCTAGGGTTAGGGATAGGGAAAGGCAAGGCTTAGGGCACAGGTGAGGGTACGGAAACGTGGGAGGGTTAGGCTACATGCTGAAGCACGGTTCGATACCAGGGTATGGACCAGGAGTAGGGTACGGCGTAGGGTAAAGTGTAAGGCTGGTGGTGGGTGTCCATTCCGGGCTAGTGTTAGGGTTAGGGAGCGGCAAGGCTTAGGGCACAGGTGAGGGTACGGAAACGTGGGAGGGTCAGGCTACATGCTGAAGAACGGGTCAGTGCCAGGGTGTGGACCAGGAGTAGGGTACGGCATTGGGTATGGTGTAAGGGTGGTGGTGGGTGTCCATTCCGGTCTAGGGTTAGGGTTAGGGAACGTTAAGGCTTAGGACACAGGTGAGGGTACGGAAACGTGGGAGGGTCAGGATACGTGCTGAAGAATGGGTCAGTGCCAGCGTACGGGCCAGGAGTAGGGTACGGCATAGCGTAATGTGTAGGGCTGGTGGTGGTTTCCGTTCCGGGCTAGGGTTAGAGGTAGGGAACTGCAAGGCTTAGGGCACAGGTGAGGGTACGGAAACGTGGGAGAGGCAGGCTACGGGCTGACACATGGGAGAGTGCCAGCTTACGGGCCAGCAGTAGGCTACGACGTAGGGTAGGCTGTAGGGCTGGTGGTGGGTTTCCGTTCCGGGCTAGGGTTAGAGTTAGGGATCGGCAAGGCTTAGGGAACAGGTGAGGGTAAGGAAAAGTGGGAGGGTTAGGCTACATGCTGACGCACGGATCAGTGCCAGCGTACGGGCCAGGTGTAGGGTACGGCGTAGGGTAAGGTTTAGGGCTGGTGGTGGGTTTCCGTTTGGGGTTATGGTTAGGGTTATGGAACGGCAAGGCTTAGGACACAGGTGAGGGTACGGGAACGTGGGAAGGTCAGGCTACGTGCTGACGCACGGATCAGTGCCAGCGTACGGGCCAGGATTAGGCTACGGCGTAGGGTAAGCTGTAGGGCTGGTGGTGGATTTCTGTTCTGGGCTAGGGTTAGGGTTAGGGAAGGACAAGACTTAGGGCACAGTTGAGGGTACGGAAATGGTGGAGGGTCAGGCTATGTGCTGACGCACGGGTCAGTGCCAGCGTACAGGCCAGGAGTAGGCAACAACGTAGGGTAAGGTGTAGGGCTGGTGGTTGGTTTCCTTTCCGGGCTAGGGTTAGGGTTAGGGAATGTCAAGGCTTAGGGCACAGGTGAGGGTATGGCAACGTGGGAGGGTCATGCTACGTGCTGACACACGTGTCAGTGCCAGCGTATGGGCCAGTCGTAGGCTACGGCGTAGGGAAAGTTGTAGGGCTGGTGGTGGGCTTCCTTTCCGGGCTAGGGTTAGGGTTAGGGAACGGCAAGTCTTAGGGCACAGGTGCGGGTACGGAAACGTGGGAGAGTCAGGCTATGTGCTGACGCACGGGTCAGTGCCACCGTACGGGCCAGGAGTAGTGTACGTCGTAGGGTAAGGTGTAGGGCTGGTGGTGGGTTTCCGTTCTGGGCTAGGGTTAGGGTTAGGGAACGGCAAGGTTTAGGGCACACGTGAGGGTATCGAAACGTGTTAGGCTCAGGGTACGTGTTGACGCACGGGTTAGTGTGAACGTACAGATGAGGATTATGGTGCGGCATAGGGTAAAGTGTATGGTTGGTGGTAGTTTTCCGTTTCAGGCTAGGGTTAGTGTTAGGGAACGGCAAGGTTTTGGGCACAGATGAGGGTATGGAAACGTGTTAGTGTCAGGGTACGTGTTGACATATGGATTAGCATTAGGGTACGGCTTAGGGTAAGGTGTAGGCTTGGTGGTAGGTTTCCATTGTGGTCTAGGGTTAGGGTTAGGGAATGGCAAGGTTTAGGTCACAGGTGAACGTACGGAAAGGTGTTAGGGTCAGGGTAAGTGTTGACGCATGTGTTAGTGTCAGCGTACGGAGTAGGTTTATGGTCCTTCGTAGGTTAAGGTCTAGGGTTGGTGGTAGGTTTCCGTTCCAGGCTAGGGTTAGTGTTATGGAACGGCAAGGTTTAGGGCATAGGTGAGGGTACGGAAATGTGTTAGGGTCAGGGTACGTGTTGACGCTCGGATTATGATTAGGGTATGGCGTAGAGTAACGTGTAGGGTTGGTGGTAGGTTTCCGTTTTGGGCTAGGGTTAGGGTTAGGCAACGGCACGGTTTAGGGCACAGGTGAGGGAACGGAAAAGTGTTAGGGTCAGTGTACGTGTTGACGCACGGGTTAGTGTCAGTGTACGGATTAGGATTAGGGTACCGTGTAGGGTATGCTGTACGGTTTGTGGTAGTTTTCCATTCTGGGCTAGGGTTAGTGTTAGGGTACGGCAAGGTTTATGGCAGAGGTGAGGGTACGGAAACGTGTTATGGTCAGTGTACGTGTTGACTCACTGATTAGTGCCTGCGTACGTATTAGGATTAGTGTACGGCATAGATAGGGTGTAGGGTTGGTGGTAGGATTCCGTTCCGGGCTATGGTTAGGGTTAGGGAAAGTCAAGGTTTCTATTTCTAGTTCTTTTAAGGAAACTCCATACTGTTCTCCATAGTGACTGTATCAATTTACATTCCCACCATAGTGGAAGAGGGCTCCTTTTTTCCACACCCTCCCCAGAATTTGTTTGTAGATTTTCTGATGATGCCGATTCTAACAGGTGTGAGGTGATACCTCATTGTAGTTTTGATTTGCATTTCTCTAATAATTAGTGCTCTTGAGCAGCTTTTCATGTGCGTCTTGGCCATCTCTGTGTCTTCTTTGAAGAAACGTCTCTTTAGATCTTCTGTCCATTTTTGTATTGGGTTCTTTGTTTTTTTAATAAGCTGCATGAGGGGTTTATATATATTGGAGATTAAACCTTTGTCCATTGATTCGTTTGCAAGTATTTTCGCCCCTTCTGAGGGATGCCTTTTTCCATTCCCGTGTTTTTAACCAAAAAAGAAAGAAAGAAAAAGAAGCAGAACACTAATGTGCATAAAATATGCCTTTTGAAACGGTCGTTTTGAAATATGGACGTCCTTTAAATTTTTTGGTCGATATGTGACCCCAGTATTTGTTTTCAGGGCAGGTGTCATTTACAGACCTGCAATGATTTTGAATATCAACTGACCATGAGCGATGGGATTAAAGCTGCTGTTGTGTGAAACGGCCACAAGGTGGCAGCAGTTCTCCCTTACCAATTCTGGTTACTAGGGCAACAGAGCCTCAATGGAAGTCGTGTTCTAGATTGGAATTTAGAATGGAATGTGACAGGAGAAAGCCCCTCAAGTTTGTCTCCCTACTTCTTGTTCGTGTTTTTAATTTAATTTTTTGTTTTTTATTACAGCAAGTTTGATTACAATGTTTGGCTTGTTGTAGGTGTGGAAGATGTGGTTCTTTTACACATATACAGATGTCTGTTTTTCCTGGGATCCTTTTCCCATGTACGTTATGACAGAATGTTGAGTAGTCTTTTGGTATTCCGTAGGTCTTTGGTGATTATATATGTCACCTGTGTTTGTATAAGTCTGTTAACCCCGATATCGTAATGAAACCAATCTTCACACCTTTCCATTGGTGAACCATAAGTTTGTTTAATGAATCTCTGATTGCCCTTCTCGGTGGAAATATATGCCCTGTTATCCATTTTTAGGTAACACCTATAAGTGATATGATATGATATGTGTCTTTCATTTTCTCACTTACTACAAGTCACGTGATTACCTCTAGACTCATCTACGGTGGTGCAAATGGCATTGTGTTCTTTTTTTCCTTGGCTTCTCTTCTGCCTTAGCGAGGTCCATTTTCAACAATGTGATTCCCTGAGTGTTGTGGATTAGCTGACCTGGGCAGCCTTACCCTGCCGCCCGGCCCTCCCCAGGTGTGCCTGGTTGAGTTCAATATAAACAGCGCTCCAGGCAGCAATAGCCCCTGAAGCTGTTCCTGACTCCATATTCTCTGCCCCGTCAGCAGTCTCGGGGCTGTGCTGGTGGGAGGGAATGAGGTGCCACAGATTTGTTGGTGGCCCGGTGTGAGTGGGGTTCTCCTGGCCTTTCTGCAGTAGTTGCCAGGCTGCCTCCTGTAAAGAAGAGGATGTGTCACACATACCTTCTGCTGGAAATTCTCTCCGGACAGAGGTGAGGAAGGAAAAAAGCAGTGGGGGCCGGGACAGGTGGGGTATCTCAGGCAGGACAATGGAAATCTTCCGGAAGAGCGCCCGGGGCCAGGACCACCCTGGCTGGCCTGCAGGCACCAAGTTGGCCTGCGTGCTGTCGCTGTTGTGGCTCCACGGCCCTTCCTCTAGTCTTTCAAGCCCTTGTACATATTCTGTTGTTTTACCTGGGAAGGGTGGGAACAGTTCAGCAACAGCTGGCCTGCGGCTCAGCTCACCTTTTTTTAGAGATGCCTCGGCTCGGTCCCCCAGCTTTGCAATGAGGATGCTCCTTGTGTGAGGTGTGGGTTGCTGGCTGTATGGGGATGATTCCCCACCTCTGACCAATTTCAGAATTGTTTGCCGCTGGAGCAAGTGCCCTGATAGGGTTTTCCTCTGTATAACTGGTGGGTTCAGGTTTTTTTCCTTTTATGGTTCAAGTTAGATTTTATTCCTCTTTTATATATTTATAGATATAAGCATGGAAATAATTCATTCCTATAAATACATCTGTGTGAAGGGAAGAACTTTTTTCTGTTTTATATTTAAATTTTATTTTTTAAGATTTTGAAATTTAATTTTATTTACTTTTATATACAGCAGGTTATTATTAGTTATGTATTTTATGCATATACATGTATACAGGTCAATCTCAAACTCCCAACTCTTCCCACCACCACCACCCCATGGCTTCCCACACTTGGTGTCCATACGTCTGTTCTCTACCTCTGTGTCTCTATTTCTTCCCTGCAAACCAGTTCATCTGTACCATTTTTTAGGTTCCACATATATGCATTAATATACAATATTTGTTTTCCTCTTTCTGACTTACTTCATTCTGTATGACAGTCTCTAGATCCATCGATGTCTCTACAAATGACCCAGTTTCATTCCTTTTTTTGGTTGAGTAATATTCCATTTTATACATGTAGCACATCTTTATCCATTCATCTGTGTGTGGGCATTTAGGTTGCTTCCATTACCTGGCTTTTGTAAATAGTGCTGCAATGAACATTGTGGTGAATGTGCCTTTCTGATTCATGGTTTTCTCTGGGTATATGAGCAGAAGTTGGATTGCTGGATCAGATGGTAATTCTATTTCTAGTTTTTTTAAGGAAACTCCATATTGTTCTCCATAGTGAGTGTATCAATTCACATCCCACCAATAGTGGAAGAGGTCTCCTTTTGTCCACACCCTCCCCAGAATTTGATGTTTGTAGATTTTCTGATGATGCCGATTCTAACAGGTGTGAGGTGATACCTCATTGTAGTTTTGATTTCCATTTCTCTAATAATTAGTGCTCTTGAGCAGCTTCTCATGTGCGTCTTGGCCATCTCTGTGTCTTCTTTGAAGAAACGTCTCTTGAGATCTTCTGCCCATTTCTGTATTGGGAGGGTCGTGGGATGGTCAGGCTGTGTGCTGACGCACGTGTCAGTGCCAGCGTAAGGGCCAGGAGTAGGGTACAGCATAGGGTAACGTGTAGGGCTGGTGGTGGGTTTCCGTTCCGGGCTAGGGTTAGTGTTAGGGAACAGCAAGGTTTAGGGAACAGTTGAGCATAGGGACACGTGGGAGAGGCAGGCTACGTGCTCACAAACGTGTCAGTGCCAGCGTACGGGTCAGGAATAAAGTATGGTGTAGGGCTGGTTGTGGGTTTCCATTCCGCGCTAGGGTTAGGGTTAGGGAACGGCAAGGCTTAGGGCACAGCTGAGGGTACAGAAACGTGGGATGTTCAGGCTATGTGCTGACGCACGGTTCAGTGACAGTGTACGGGCCAGGGTTAGGGTACGGAGTAGGGTAAGGTGTAGGGCTGTTGGTGGGTTTCTGTTCCGGGATAGGGTTAGGGAACGGCAAGGCTTAGGGCACAGGTAAGGGTACAGAAACGAGGGAGAGGCACGCTACGTGCTGACACACGGGTCAGTGCCAGCGTACGCGCCAGAATTAGGGTACGGCGTAGGGTAAGGTGTAGGGCTGGTGGTGGGTTTCTCTTCCAGGGTAGGGTTAGGGTTAGGGATCGGCAAGGCTTAGGGCACAGGTGAGGGTATGGAAACATGGGAGTGGCAGGCTACGTGCTTACACAAGGGTCAGTTCCAGTGTACGTCCCAGGAGTAGGATACGGCGTAGGGTAAGGTGTAGGGCTGGTGGTGGGTTTCCGTTCCCGGCTAGGGTTAGGGTTAGGGAATGGCAAGGCTTAGGGCACAGGTGAGGGTACAGAAACGTGGGAGGGTCAGGCTACGTGCTGACGCAAGTGTCAGTGCCAGCGTACGGCCCAGGAATAGGGTATGGCGTAGGGTAAAGTGTAGGGTTAGGGTTAGGGAACGGCAAGGCTTAGGGCACAGGTGAGGGTACGGAAACGTGGGAGGGTCAGGCTACATGCTGAAGCACGGGTCAGTGCCAGGGTGTGGGCCAGGAGTAGGGTACGGCGTAGGGTAAGGTGTAAGACTGGTGGTGGCTGTCCATTCCGGGGTTTGATTAGGGTTAGGGAACGTCAAGTTTTAGGGCACAGGTGAGGGTACGGAAACGTGGGAGGGTCAGGCTACCTGCTGACGCATGGGTCAGTGCCAGCGTATGGGCCAGGAGTAGGGTACGGCGTAGGGTAAGGTGTAGGGCTGGTGGTGGGTTTCCGTTCTGGGCTAGGGTTAGGGTTAGGGAACGGCAAGGCTAAGGGCACAGGTGAGGGTACGGAAACTTGGGAGAGGCAGGCTACGTGCTGACGCATGGGTCAGTGCCAGCATACAGGCAAGGAGTAGGGTACGGCATAGGGTATGGTGTAGGGCTGGTGGTGGGTTTCAGTTCAGGGCTAGGGTTAGGGTTATTGAACGGCAAGGCTTAGGGCACAGGTGAGGGTACAGAAACGTGTTAGGTTCATGGTGCATGTTGATGCATGGAATAGTGTCATCATACGCATTAGGATTAGGGTACGGCGTAGAGTAAGGTGTACGGATGGCGGTAGGTTTACATTCCGGTGTAGGGTTAGGGATAGCGAATTGCAAGGTATAGGGCACAGGTGATGGTACGCAAATGTGTTAGGTTCAGGGTACGTGTTGACTCACGGGTTAGTGTGAGCGTACGCATGAGGATTAGGGTACCGCATAGAGTAAGGTGTAGGGTTGGTGGTAGGTTTCCGTTCCAGTCTAGGGTTATGTTTAGGGACTGGCAAAGTTTAGGGCACAGGTGAGGGTACGAAACGTGTTAGGTTCAGGGTACGTGTTGATGCACAGGTTAGTGTCAGCATACGAATTAGGATTAGGGTATGGCGTAAGGTAAGGTGTAGGGTTGGTGGTAGTTTTCCGTTCCGGGCTAGGGTTAATGTAAGGGAACGGCAAGGTTTATGGCAGAGGTGAGGGTACGGAAACGTGTTAGGGTCAGGGTACGTGTTGACGTATGGATTAGGATTAGGGTACGGCTTAGGGTAAGGTGTAGGGCTGATGGTAGGTTTCTGTTCCGGGCTAAGGTTAATGATAGGCAACGGCAAGGTTTGGGGCACAGCTGAGGGTACGGAAACGTGTTAGTGTCAGGGTACATGTTGACTCACCGGTTAGTGCCAGCGTATGCATTAGGATTAGTGTACCGCATAGATAAGGTGCACGGTTGGTGGTAGGTTTCCGTTCCAGGCTATGGTTAGGGTTAGGGAAAGTCAAGGTTTCTATTTGTAGGTTTTTTAAGGAAACTCCATACTGTTCTCCATAGTGACTGTATCAATTTACATTCCCAACAATAGTGGAAGAGGGCTCCTTTTGTCCACACCCTCCCCAGAATTTGTTGTCTGTAGATTTTCTGATGATGCCGATTCTAACAGGTGTGAGGTGATACCTCATTGTAGTTTTGATTTGCATTTCTCTAATAATTAGTGCTCTTGGGCAGCTTTTCATGTGCGTCTTAGCCATCTCTGTGTCTTCTTTGAAGAAACGTCTCTTTAGATATTCTGCCCATGTTTGTATTGGGTTGTTTGTTTTTTTAATATTAAGCTGCATGAGCTGTTTATATATATTGGAGATTAAACCTTTGTCCATTGATTCGTTTGCAACTATTTTCGCCCCTTCTGAGGGATGCCTTTTTCCATTCCCGTGTTTTTAACCAAAAAAGAAAGAAAGAAAAAGAAGCAGAACACTAATGTGCATAAAATATGCCTTTTGAAACGGTCGTTTTGAAATATGGACGTCCTTTAAATTTTTTGGTCGATATGTGGCCCCAGGATTTGTTTTCAGGGCAGGTGTCATTTACAGGCCTGCAATGATTTTGAATATCAACTGACCATTAGCACTGGGATTAAAGCTGCTCTTGTGTGAAACGGCCACTAGGTGGCAGCAGTTCTCCCTTAACACATCTGGTTACTAGGGCAACAGAGCCTCAATGGACGTCGTGTTCTACATTGGAATTTAGAATGGAATGTGCCAGGAGAAAGCCCCTCAAGTTTGACTCCCTACTTCTTGTTCGTATTTTTAATTTATTTTTTTTTATTATACCAAGTTTGATTACAATGTTTGGCTTGTTGTAGGTGTGGAAGATGTGGTTCTTTTACACATATACAGATGTCTGTACTTCCTGGGATCCTTTTCCCATGTACGTTATGACAGAATGTTGAGTAGTCTTCTCTTGGTATTCCGTAGGTCTTTGGTGATTATATATGTCACCTCTGTTTGTATATGTCTGTTAACCCCGATATCATAATGAAACCAATCCTCACACCTTTCCATTGGTGAACCATAAGTTTGTTTAATGAATCTATGATTGCACTTCTCAGTGGAAATGACTGCCCTGGTTTCTATTTTAGGTAACACCTATAAGTGTTATGAAATGATATGTCTTTCACTTTCTGACTTACTACAAGTCACGTGATTACCTCTAGACTCATCTACATTGCTGCAAATGGCATTGTGTCCTTATTTTCCTTGGCTTCTATTCTGCCTTAGCGAGGTCCATTTTCAACAATGTGATTCCCTGTGGGTTGTGGATTAGCTGACCTGGGCAGCCTTACCCTGCCGGCCGGCCCTCCCCAGGTCTGCCTGGTTGAGGTCAATATAAACAGCGCTCCAGGCAGCAATAGCCCCTGAAGCTGTTCCTGACTCCATATTCTCTGCGCCGTCAGCAGTCTCGTGGCTGTGCTGGTGGGAGGGAGTGAGGGGCCACAGCTTTGTTGGTGGCCCTGTGTGAGTGGGGTTCTGCTGTCCTTTCTGCAGGAGTTGCCAGGCTGCCACCTGTAAAGAAGAGGATGTGTCACCCATACCATCCGCTGGAATTTCTCTCCGGACAGAGGTGAGGAAGGAAAAAAGCAGTGGGGGCCGGGACAAGAGGGGTATCTCAGGCAGGACAATGGAAAGCTTCCGGAAGAGCGCCCGGGGCCAGGATCACCCTGGCTGGCCTGCAGTCACCAAGTTGGCCTGCGTGCTGTCGCTGGTGTGGCTCCACGGCCCTTCCTCTAGGCTTTCAAGCCTTTGTACATATTCAGGTGTTTGACCTGGGAAGGGTGGGAACAGTTCAGCAGCAGCTGGCCTGGGGCTCAGCTCACCTTTATTCAGAGATGCCCCGGCACCGTCCCCCAGCTTTGCAATGAGGATGCTCCTTGCATGGGGTGTGGGTTGCTGGCTGTATGGGAGATGATTCCCCACCTCTGACCAATTTCAGAATTGCTTACCGCTGGAGCAAGAGCCCTGATAGGGTTTTCCTCTGTATAACTGGTGGGTTCAGGTTTTTTTTTCGTTTATGGTTCAAGTTAGATTTTATTCCTCTTTTATGTATTTATAGATATAAGCATGGAAATAATTCATTCCTATAAATACATCTGTGTGAAGGGAAGAACTCTTTTCTGTTTTATTTTTAAATTTTATATTTTAAAATTTTGAAATTTAATTTTATTTACTTTTTTATACAGTGGGTTATTATTAGTTATGTATTTTATGCATATACATGTATACAGGTCAATCTCAAACTCCCAACTCATCCCACCACCACCACCCCATGGCTTCCCACACTTGGTGTCCATACGTTTGTTCTCTACCTCTGTGTCTCTATTTCTTCCCTGCAAACCAGTTCATCTGTACCATTTTTAGGTTCCACATATATGCATTAATATACAATATTTGTTTTCCTCTTTCTGACTTACTTCATTCTGTATGACAGTCTCTAGATCCATCGATGTCTCTACAAATGACCCAGTTTCATTCCTTTTTATGGCCGAGTAATATTCCATTTTATATATGTACCCCATCTTTATCCATTCATCTGTCTTTGGGCGTTTAGGTTGCTTCCATTACCTGGCTCTTGTAAATTGTGGTGTAATGAACATTGTGGTGAATGTGCCTTTTTGATTTATGGTTTTCTTTGGGTATATGCCCAGAAGTGGAATTGCTGGATCAGATGGTAATTCTATTTCTAGTTTTTTTAAGGAAACTCCATAGTGTTCTCCATAGTGACTCTATCAATTTACATTCCCACCAATAGTGGAAGAGGGCTCCTTTTGTCCACACCCTCCCCAGAATTTGTTGTTTGTAGATTTTCTGATGATGCCGATTCTAACAGGTGTGAGGTGATACCTCATTGTAGTTTTGATTTCCATTTCTCTAATAATTAGTGCTCTTGAGCAGCTTCTCATGTGCGTCTTGGCCATCTCTGTGTCTTCTTTGAAGAAACGTCTCTTGAGATCTTCTGCCCATTTCTGTATTGGGAGGGTCGTGGGATGGTCAGGCTGTGTGCTGACGCACGTGTCAGTGCCAGCGTAAGGGCCAGGAGTAGGGTACAGCATAGGGTAACGTGTAGGGCTGGTGGTGGGTTTCCGTTCCGGGCTAGGGTTAGGGTTACGGAACAGCAAGGTTTAGGGAACAGTTGAGCATAGGGACACGTGGGAGAGGCAGGCTACGTGCTGACAAACGTGTCAGTGCCAGCGTACGGGTCAGGAATAAAGTATGGTGTAGGGCTGGTTGTGGGTTTCCATTCCGCGCTAGGGTTAGGGTTAGGGAACGGCAAGGCTTAGGTCACAGCTGAGGGCACAGAAACGTGGGAGGTTCAGGCTATGTGCTGACGCACGGTTCAGTGCCAGTGTACGGGCCAGGATTAGGGTACGGAATAGGGTAAGGTGTAGGGCTGTTGGTGGGTTTCTGTTCCGGGTTAGGGTTAGGGAACGGCAAGGCTTAGGGCACAGGTAAGGGTACAGAAACGAGGGAGAGGCACGCTACGTGCTGACACACGGGTCAGTGCCAGTGTACGCGCCAGAATTAGGGTACGGCGTAGGGTAAGGTGTAGGGCTGGTGGTGGGTTTCTCTTCCAGGGTAGGGTTAGCGTTAGGGATCGGCAAGGCTTAGGGCACAGGTGAGGGTATGGAAACATGGGAGTGGCAGGCTACGTGCTTACACAAGGGTCAGTTCCAGTGTACGTCCCAGGAGTAGGGTACGGCGTAGGGTAAGGTGTAGGGCTGGTGGTGGGTTTCCGTTCCCGGCTAGGGTTAGGGTTAGGGAATGGCAAAGCTTAGGGCACAGGTGAGGGTACAGAAACGTGGGAGGGTCAGGCTACGTGCTGACGCAAGTGTCAGTGCCAGCGTACGGCCCAGGAATAGGGTATGGCGTAGGGTAAAGTGTAGGGTTAGGGTTAGGGAACGGCAAGGCTTAGGGCACAGGTGAGGGTACGGAAACGTGGGAGGGTCAGGCTACATGCTGAAGCACGGGTCAGTGCCAGGGTGTGGGCCAGGAGTAGGGTACGGCGTAGGGTAAGGTGTAAGACTGGTGGTGGCTGTCCATTCCGGGGTTTGATTAGGGTTAGGGAACGTCAAGTTTTAGGGCACAGGTGAGGGTACGGAAACGTGGGAGGGTCAGGCTACCTGCTGACGCATGGGTCAGTGCCAGCGTATGGGCCAGGAGTAGGGTACGGCGTAGGGTAAGGTGTAGGGCTGGTGGTGGGTTTCCGTTCTGGGCTAGGGTTAGGGTTAGGGAACGGCAAGGCTAAGGGCACAGGTGAGGGTACGGAAACTTGGGAGAGGCAGGCTACGTGCTGACGCACGGGTCAGTGCCAGCATACAGGCAAGGAGTAGGGTACGGCATAGGGTATGGTGTAGGGCTGGTGGTGGGTTTCAGTTCAGGGCTAGGGTTAGGGTTAGTGAACGGCAAGGCTTAGGGCACAGGTGAGGGTACAGAAACGTGTTAGGTTCATGGTGCATGTTGATGCATGGAATAGTGTCATCGTACGCATTAGGATTAGGGTACGGCGTAGAGTAAGGTGTACGGATGGTGGTAGGTTTACATTCCGGTGTAGGGTTAGGGATAGCGAATTGCAAGGTATAGGGCACAGGTGATGGTCCGCAAATGTGTTAGGTTCAGGGTACGTGTTGACTCACGGGTTAGTGTGAGCGTACGCATGAGGATTAGGGTACTGCATAGAGTAAGGTGTAGGGTTGGTGGTAGGTTTCCGTTCCAGTCTAGGGTTATGTTTAGGGACTGGCAAAGTTTAGGGCACAGGTGAGGGTACGAAACGTGTTAGGGTCAGGGTACGTGTTGATGCACAGGTTAGTGTCAGCATACGAATTAGGATTAGGGTATGGCGTAAGGTAAGGTGTAGGGTTGGTGGTAGTTTTCCGTTCCGGGCTAGGGTTAATGTAAGGGAACGGCAAGGTTTATGGCAGAGGTGAGGGTACGGAAACGTGTTAGGGTCAGGGTACGTGTAGACGTATGGATTAGGATTAGGGTACGGCTTAGGGTAAGGTGTAGGGCTGATGGTAGGTTTCTGTTCCGGGCTAAGGTTAAGGATAGGCAACGGCAAGGTTTGGGGCACAGCTGAGGGTACGGAAACGTGTTAGTGTCAGGGTACATGTTGACTCACCGGTTAGTGCCAGCGTACGGATTAGGATTAGTGTACCGCATAGATAAGGTGCACGGTTGGTGGTAGGTTTCCGTTCCAGGCTATGGTTAGGGTTAGGGAAAGTCAAGGTTTCTATTTGTAGGTTTTTTAAGGAAACTCCATACTGTTCTCCATAGTGACTGTATCAATTTACATTCCCAACAATAGTGGAAGAGGGCTCCTTTTGTCCACACCCTCCCCAGAATTTGTTGTCTGTAGATTTTCTGATGATGCCGATTCTAACAGGTGTGAGGTGATACCTCATTGTAGTTTTGATTTGCATTTCTCTAATAATTAGTGCTCTTGGGCAGCTTTTCATGTGCGTCTTAGCCATCTCTGTGTCTTCTTTGAAGAAACGTCTCTTTAGATATTCTGCCCATGTTTGTATTGGGTTGTTTGTTTTTTTAATATTAAGCTGCATGAGCTGTTTATATATATTGGAGATTAAACCTTTGTCCATTGATTCGTTTGCAACTATTTTCGCCCCTTCTGAGGGATGCATTTTTCCATTCCCCTGTTTTTAACCAAAAAAGAAAGAAAGAAAAAGAAGCAGAACACTAATGTGCATAAAATATGCCTTTTGAAACGGTCGTTTTGAAATATGGACGTCCTTTAAATTTTTTGGTCGATATGTGGCCCCAGGGTTTGTTTTCAGGGCAGGTGTCATTAACAGGCCTGCAATGATTTTGAATATCAACTGACCATTAGCACTGGGATTAAAGCTGCTCTTGTGTGAAACGGCCACAAGGTGGCAGCAGTTCTCCCTTAACACATCTGGTTACTAGGGCAACAGAGCCTCAATGGACGTCGTGTTCTACATTGGAATTTAGAATGGAATGTGCCAGGAGAAAGCCCCTCAAGTTTGACTCCCTACTTCTTGTTCGTATTTTTAATTTATTTTTTTTTTATTATACCAAGTTTGATTACAATGTTTGGCTTGTTGTAGGTGTGGAAGATGTGGTTCATTTACACATATACAGATGTCTGTACTTCCTGGGATCCTTTTCCCATGTACGTTATGACAGAATGTTGAGTAGTCTTCTCTTGGTATTCCGTAGGTCTTTGGTGATTATATATGTCACCTCTGTTTGTATATGTCTGTTAACCCCGATATCATAATGAAACCAATCCTCACACCTTTCCATTGGTGAACCATAAGTTTGTTTAATGAATCTATGATTGCACTTCTCAGTGGAAATGACTGCCCTGGTTTCTATTTTAGGTAAAACCTATAAGTGATATGAAATGATATGTGTCTTTCACTTTCTGACTTACTACAAGTCACGTGATTACCTCTAGACTCATCTACAGTGCTGCAAATGGCATTGTGTCCTTATTTTCCTTGGCTTCTATTCTGCCTTAGCGAGGTCCATTTTCAACAATGTGATTCCCTGAGGGTTGTGGATTAGCTGACGTGGGCAGCCTTACCCTGCCGGCCGGCCCTCCCCAGGTCTGCCTGGTTGAGGTCAATATAAACAGCACTCCAGGCAGCAATAGCCCCTGAAGCTGTTCCTGACTCCATATTCTCTGCGCCGTCAGCAGTCTCGGGGCTGTGCTGGTGGGAGGGAGTGAGGGGCCACAGCTTTGTTGGTGGCCCTGTGTGAGTGGGGTTCTGCTGGCCTTTCTGCAGGACTTGCCAGGCTGCCACCTGTAAAGAAGAGGATGTGTCACCCATAACTTCCGCTGGAATTTCTCTCCGGACAGAGGTGAGGAAGGAAAAAAGCAGTGGGGGCCGGGACAAGAGGGGTATCTCAGGCAGGACAAGGGAAAGCTTCCGGAAGAGCGCCCGGGGCCAGGATCACCCTGGCTGGCCTGCAGTCACCAAGTTGGCCTGCGTGCTGTCGCTGGTGTGGCTCCACGGCCCTTCCTCTAGGCTTTCAAGCCTTTGTACATATTCAGGAGTTTGACCTGGGAAGGGTGGGAACAGTTCAGCAGCAGCTGGCCTGGGGCTCAGCTCACCTTTATTCAGAGATGCCCCGGCACGGTCCCCCAGCTTTGCAATGAGGATGCTCCTTGCATGGGGTGTGGGTTGCTGGCTGTATGGGAGATGATTCCCCACCTCTGACCAATTTCAGAATTGTTTACCGCTGGAGCAAGAGCCCTGATAGGGTTTTCCTCTGTATAAATGTTGGGTTCAGGTTTTTTTTTCGTTTATGGTTCAAGTTAGATTTTACTCCTCTTTTATGTATTTATAGATATAAGCATGGAAATAATTCATTCCTATAAATACATCTGTGTGAAGGGAAGAACTCTTTTCTGTTTTATTTTTAAATTTTATATTTTAAAATTTTGAAATTTAATTTTATTTACTTTTTTATACAGTGGGTTATTATTAGTTATGTATTTTATGCATATACATGTATACAGGTCAATCTCAAACTCCCAACTCATCCCACCACCACCACCCCATGGCTTCCCACACTTGGTGTCCATACGTTTGTTCTCTACCTCTGTGTCTCTATTTCTTCCCTGCAAACCAGTTCATCTGTACCATTTTTTAGGTTCCACATATATGCATTAATATACAATATTTGTTTTCCTCTTTCTGACTTACTTCATTCTGTATGACAGTCTCTAGATCCATCGATGTCTCTAGAAATGACCCAGTTTCATTCCTTTTTATGGCCGAGTAATATTCCATTTTATATATGTACCCCATCTTTATCCATTCATCTGTCTGTGGGCATTTAGGTTGCTTCCATTACCTGGCTATTGTAAATAGTGCTGCAATGAACCTTGTGGTGAATGTGCCTTTTTGATTTATGGTTGTCTCTGGGTATATGCCCAACAGTGGGATTGCTGGGTCAGATGGTAATTCTATTTCTAGTTTTTTAAAGGAAACTCCATACTGTTCTCCATAGTGACTGTATCAAATTACATTCCCACCAATAGTGGAAGAGGGCTCCTTTTGTCCACACCCTCCCCAGAATTTGTTGTTTGTAGATTTTCTGATGATGCCGATTCTAACAGGTGTGAGGTGATACCTCATTGTAGTTTTGATTTGCATTTCTCTAATAATTAGTGCTCTTGAGCAGCTTTTCATGTGCGTCTTGGCCATCTCTGTGTCTTATTTGAAGAAACGTCTCTTTAGATCTTCTGCCCATTTTTTTATTGGGTTGTTTGTTTTTTTAATAAGCTGCATGAGCTGTTTATATATATTGGAGATTAAACCTTTGTCCATTGATTCGTTTGCAACTATTTTCGCCCCTTCTGAGGGATGCCTTTTTCCATTCCCGTGTTTTTAACCAAAAAAGAAAGAAAGAAAAAGAAGCAGAACATTAATGTGCATAAAATATGCCTTTTGAAACTGTCGTTTTGAAATATGGACGTCCTTTAAATTTTTTGGTCGATATGTGACCCCAGGATTTGTTTTCAGGGCAGGTGTCATTTACAGGCCTGCAATGATTTTGAATATCAACTGACCTTTAGCGCTGGGATTAAAGCTGCTGTTGTGTGAAACGGCCACAAGGTGGCAGCAGTTCTCTCTTTCATATCTGGTTACTAGGGCAACAGAGCCTCAATGGAAGTCGCCTTCTAGATTGGAATTTAGAACAGAATGTGACAGGAAAAAGCCCCTCAAGTTTGTCTCACTACTTCTTGTTCGTGTTTTTAATTTATTTTTTTTTATTTTTTATTACAGCAAGTTTGATTACAATGTTTGGCTTGTTGTAGGTATGGTAGATGTGGTTCTTTTACACATATACAGATGTCTTTTCTTCCTGGGATCCTTTTCCCATGTACGTTATGACAGAATGTTGTGTACTCCTCTCTTTGTATTCCGTAGCTCTTTGGTTATTATATATATCACCTGTGTTTGTATGTCTGTTAACCCCAATATCGTAATGAAACCAATCCTCACACCTTTCCATTGGTGAACCATAAGTTTGTTTAATGAATATGTGATTGCCCTTCTCCGTGGAAATATCTGCCCTGGTATCCATTTTTAGGTAACACCTATAAGTGATATGATACGATATGTGCCTTTCACTTTCTGACTTACTATATGTCACATGATTACCTCTAGACTCATCTACGGTGCTGCAAATGGCATTGTGTCCTTATTTTCCTTGGCTTCTATTCTGCCTTAGCGAGGTCCATTTTCAACAATGTGATTCCCTGAGGGTTGTGGATTAGCTGACCTGGGCAGCCTTACCCTGCCGGCCGGCCCTCCCCAGGTCTGCCTGATTGAGGTCAATATAAACAGCGCTCCAGGCAGCAATAGCCCCTGAAGCTGTGCCTGACTCCATATTCTCTGCCCCGTCAGCAGTCTCGGGGCTCTGCTGGTGGGAGCGTGTGTGGGGCCACGGCATTGTGGGTGGCCCGGTGTGTGTGGGGCTCTGGTGGACTTTGTGCAGGAGTTGCCAGGCTGCCACCTGTAAAGAAGAGGATGTGTCACCCATAAGTTCCACTGGAATTTCTCTCCGGGCTGAGGTAAGGAAGGAAAAAAAGGGGTGGGGTCCGGGACAGGAGGGGTATCTCAGGCAGGGAAATGGAAAGCTTCCAGAAGAGCGCCCGGGGCCAGGATCACCCTGGCTGGCCTGCTGTCACCAAGTTGGCCTGCGTGCTGTCGCTGGTGTGGCTCCACGGCCCTTCCTCTAGGCTTTCAAGCCTTTGTACATATTCAGGTGTTTGACCTGGGAAGGGTGGGAACAGTTCAGCAGCAGCTGGCCTGGGGCTCAGCTCACCTTTATTCAGAGATGCCCCGGCACGGTCCCCCAGCTTTGCAATGAGGATGCTCCTTGCATGGGGTGTGGGTTGCTGGCTGTATGGGAGATGATTCCCCACCTCTGACCAATTTCAGAATTGTTTACCGCTGGAGCAAGAGCCCTGATAGGGTTTTCCACTGTATAACTGGTGGGTTCAGGTTTTTTTTTCGTTTATGGTTCTACTTACATTTTATTCCTCTTTTATGTATTTATAGATATAAGCATGAAAATAATTCATTTCTATAAATACATCTGTGTTAAGGGAAGAACTTTTTTCTGTTTTAGTTTTAAGTTTTATTTTTTTTAATTTTTAAATTTAATTTTATTTACTTTTTTATACAGCAGGTTATTATCACTTATGTATTTTATGCATATACATGTATACAGGTCAATCCCAATCTCCCAACTCATCCCACCACCACCACCCCATGGCTTCCCACACTTGGTGTCCATACGTTTCTTCTCTACCTCTGCGTCTCTATTTCTTCCCTGCAAACCAGTTCATCTGTATCATTTTTTTAGGTTCCACATATATGCATTAATATACAATATTTGTTTTCCTCTTTCTGACTTACTTCATTCTGTATGACAGTCTCTAGATCCATCGATGTCTCTACAAATGACCCAGTTTCATTCCTTTTTATGGCCGAGTAATATTCCATTTTATATATGTACCCCATCTTTATCCATTCATCTGTCTGTGGGCATTTAGTTTGCTTCCATTACCTGGCTATTGTAAATAGTGCTGCAATGAACATTGTGGTGAATGTGCTTTTTTGATTTATGGTTTTCTCTGGGTATATGCCCAGAAGTGGGATTGCTGGATCAGATGGTAATTCTATTTCTAGTTTTTTTAAGGAAACTCCATACTGTTCTCCATAGTGACTGTATCAATTTACATTCCCACCAATAGTGGAAGAGGGTTCCTTTTGTCCATACCCTCCCCAGAATTTGTTGTTTGTAGATTTTCTGATGATGCCGATTCTAACAGGTGTGAGGGGATACCTCATTGTAGTTTTGATTTGCATTTCTCTAATAATTAGTGCTCTTGAGCAGCTTTTCATGTGCGTCTTGGCCCTCTCTGTGTCTTCTTTGAAGAAACGTCTCTTTAGATCTTCTACCCATTACTGTATTGGGTTTTTTGTTTTTTTAACATTAAGGTGCATGAGCTGTTTATATATATTGGAAATTAAACCTTTGTCCATTGATTCGTTTGCAACTATTTTCGCCCATTCTGAGGGATGCCTTTTCCCATTCCCGTCTTTTTAACCAAAAAAGAAAGAAAGACAAAGAAGCAGAACACTAATGTGCATAAAATATGCCTTTTGAAACGGTCGTTTTGAAATATGGACGTCCTTTGAATTTTTTGGTCGATATGTGACCCCAGGATTTGTTTTCAGGGCAGGTGTCATTTACAGGCCAGCAATGATTTTGAGTATCAACTGACCATTAGCGCTGGGATTATAGCTGCTGTTGTGTGAAACGGCCACAAGGTGGCAGCAGTTCTCCCTTACCAAATCTGGTTACTAGGGCAACAGTGCCTCAATGGAAGTCGTGTTCTAGATTGGAATTTAGAATGGAATGTGCCAGGAGAAAGCCCCTCAAGTTTGTCTCCCTACTTCTTGTTCGTATTTTTAATTTAATTTTTTTATTTTTTATTACAGCAAGTATGATTACAATGTTTGGCTTATTGTAGGTGTCGTAGATGTGGTTCTTTTACACATATACAGATGCCTGTTCTTCCTGGGATCCTTTACCCATGTACGTTATGACAGAATGTTGAGTAGTCTTCTCTTGGTATTCCAGAGGTCTTTGGTGATTATATGTCAACTCTGTTTGTATATGTCTGTTAACCCCGATATCGTAATGAAACCAATCCTCACACCTTTCCATTGGTGAACCATAAGCTTGTTTAATGAACCTGTGATTGCACTTCTCATTGGAAATAACTGCCCTGCTATCTATTTTAGGCAACACCTATAAGTGATATGATATGATATGTGTCTTTCACTTTCTGACTTACTACAAGTCACGTGATTACCTCTAGACTCATCTACGGTGCTGCAAATGGCATTGTGTCCTTATTTTCCTTGGCTTCTATTCTGCCTTAGCGAGGTCCATTTTCAACAATGTGATTCCCTGAGGGCTGTGGATTAGCTGACCTGGGCAGCCTTACCCTGCCGGCCGGCCCTCCCCAGGTGAGCCTGGTTGAGGTCAATATAAACAGCGCTCCAGGCAGCAATAGCCCCTGAAGCTGTGCCTGACTCCATATTCTCTGCCCCGTCAGCAGTCTCGGGCCTGAGCTGGTGGGAGGGAAATAGGGGCCACAGCTTTGTTGGTGGCCTGGTGTGAGTGGGGTTCTGCTGGCCTTTCTGCAGGAGTTGCCAGGCTGCCACCTGTAAAGAAGAGGATGTGTCACCCATACCTTCCGCTGGAATTTCTCTCCGGACAGAGGTGAGGAAGGAAAAAATCAGTGGGGACCGGGACAGGAGGGGTATCTCAGGCAGGATAATGGAAACTTCCGGAAGAGCGCACGGGACCAGGACTACCTTGGCTGACCTGCAGTCACCATGTTGGCCTGCGTGCTGTCGCTGGTGTGGCTCCGCGGCCCTTCCTCTAGGCTTTCAAGCCCTTGTACATATTCAGGTGTTTTACCTGGGAAGGGTGGGAACAGTTCAGCAGCAGCTGGACTGGGGCTCAGCTCACCTTTATTCAGAGATGCCTCGGCACGGTCTCCCAGCTTTGCAATGAGGACGCTCCTTGCCTGGGGGGTGGGTTGCTTGCTGGATGGGTGATGATTCCACACCTCTGACCAATTTCAGAATTGTTTCCGCTGGAGCAAGTGCCCTGATAGGGTTTTCCTCTGTATAACTGGTGGGTTCAGGTATTTTTTCGTTTATGGTTCTACTTAGATTCTATTCCTCTTTTATGTATTTATAGATATAAGCATGGAAATAATTCATTTCTATAAATACATCTGTGTGAAGGGAAGAACTTTTTTCTGTTTTAGTTTTAAGTTTTATTTTTTTTTAATTTTTAAATTTAATTTTATTTACTTTTTTATACAGCAGGTTATTATCACTTATGTATTTTATGCATATACATGTATACAGGTCAATCCCAATCTCCCAACTCATCCCACCACCACCACCCCATGGCTTCCCCCACTTTGTGTCCATACGTTTGTTCTCTACCTCTGTGTCTCTATTTCTGCCCTGCAAACCAGTTCATCTGTACCATATTTCTAGGTTCCACATATAGGCATTAATATACAATATTTGTTTTTCTCTTTCTGACTTACTTCACTCTGTATGACAGTCTCTAGATCCATCAACTTCTCTACAAATGACCCAGTTTCATTCCTTTTTACGGCTTAGTAATATTCCATTTTATATATGTACCACATCTTTATCCATTTGTCTGTCTGTGGCCATTTAGGTTGCTTCCATTACCTGGCTATTGTAAATAGTGCTGCAATGAACATTGTGTAAATGTGTCTTTGTGATTTATGGTTTTCTCTGGGTATATGCCCAGAAGTGGGATTGCTGGATCCTATGGTAATTCTCTTTTTAGTTTTTTAAAGGAACCTCCATACTGTTCTCCATAGTGACTGTATCAATTTACATTCCCACCAATAGCGGAAGAGGGTTCCTTTTGTCCACACCCTCCCCAGAATTTGTCGTTTGTAGATTATCTGATGATGCTGATTCTAACAGCTGTGAGGTCTTACCTCATTGTAGTTTTGTTTTGCATTTCTCTAATAATTAGTGATGTTGAGCAGCTTTTCATGTGCGTCTTGGCCATCTCTGTGTCTTCTTGAAGAAACGTCTATTTAGATCTTCTGCCCATTTTTGTATTGGGTTGTTTGTTTTATTAATATTAAGCTGCATGAGCTGTTTATATATATTGGAGATTAAACCTTTGTCCATTGATTCGTTTGTGAACGTTTTTGCGCATTCTGAGGGTTGCCTTTTTCCATTCCCGTTTTTTTAACAAAGAAAGAAAGAAAGCAAAAGAAGCGGAACACTAATGTGCGTGAAATATGCCTCTTGAATCTGTCGTTTTGAAATATGGACGTCTTTTGAATTTTTTGGTCGATATATGACTCCAGGATTTTTTTTCAGGGCGGGTGTCATTTACAGGCCTGTAATGATTTGGAATAACCACTGACCATTAGCGCTGGGATTAAAGCTGCTGTTGTGTGAAACGGCCACAAGGTGGCAGCAGTTCTCCCTTACCAAAACTGGTTACTAGGGAAGCAAAGCCTCAATGAAAGTCGCGTTCTAGTTTGGAATGTAGAACGGAATGTGCCAGGAGAAAGCCCCTCAAGTTTTTCTCACTAATTCTTGTTCGTGTTTTTAATTTATTTTTTTATTTTTTATTACAGCAAGTTTGAGTACAACGTTTAGCTTGTTGTAGGTGTGCAAGAGGTGGTTCTTTTACACATATACATATGTCTGTTCTTCCTGGGATCCTTTTCCCATGTACGTTATGACAGAATGTTGAGTAGTCTTCTCTTGGTACTCCGTAGGTCTTTGGTGATTATATACGTCTACTGTGTTTGTATATGTCTGTTAACCCCAATATCGTAATGAATTCAATCCTCACAACTTTCCTTTGGTGAACCATAAGTTTGTTTAATGAATCTGTGATTGCCCTTCTCCGTGGAAATATCTGCCCAGGTATCAATTTATAGGTAACACCTATAAGTGATATGATATGATATGTGTCTTTCACTTTCTGACTTACTACAAGTCACGTGATTACCTCTAGACTCATCTACGGTGCTGCAAATGGCATTGTGTCCTTTTTTCCTTATTGATTATTCTGCCTTAGCCAGGTCCATTTTCTGCAATGTGATTCCCTGAGGGCTGAGGATTAGCTGACCTGGGCAGCCTGACCCTGCCGGCAAGACCTCCCCAGGTGTGCCTGGGTTGAGGTCAATATAAACAGCACTCCAGGCAGGAAAAGCCCCTGCAGCTGTGACTGACTCCATATTCTCTGCCCCGTCAACAGTCTCGGGGTTGTGCTGGTCGGAGGTTGTGAGGGTCCACGGCTTTGTGGGTGGCCCGGTGTTAGTGGGGCTCTGCTGGACTTTCTGCAGGAGTTGCCAGGCTGCCACCTGTAAAGAAGAGGATGTGTCACCCATAACTTGCACTGGAATATCTCTCTGGGCTGAGGTGAGGAAGGAAAAAAAGGAGTGTGGGCCGGGACAGGAGGGGTATCTCAGGCAGGGCAATGGAAAGCTTCCAGAAGAGCGCCCGTGGCCAGGACCATCCTGGCTGACCTGCAGGCACCAAGTTAGCCTGCGTGCAGTCGCTGGTGTGGCTCCGCGGCCCTTCCTCTAGGCTTTCAAGCCCTTGTACATATTCAGGTGTTTCACCTGGGAAGGGTGGGAACAGTTCAGCAGCAGATGGCCTGGGGCTCAGCTCACGTTTACTCACAGAGGCCCCGGCACGGTCCCCCAGCTTTGCAATAAGGACGCTCCTTGCGTGGGCGGGCCGGGCTGCTGGCTCTATGGGATATGATTCCCCACCTCTGACCAATTTCAGAATTGTTTACCACTGGAGCAAGTGCCTTGATAGTGTTTTCCACTGTATAACTGTTATGTTCAGGTATTTTTTCTTTTTTAGTTCAAGTTAGATTTTATTCCTCTTTTATGTATTTATGGATATAAGCATGGAAATAATTCATTCTTATAAATACATCAGTGTGAATGGCAGAACTTTTTTTCTGTTTTATTTTTACATTTTATTTTTAAAAATTTTGAAATTTAATTTTATTTATTTTTTTATACACTAGGTTATTATTAGTTATCTATTTTATGCATATACATGTATACAGGTCAATCCCAATCTCCCAACTCATCCCACCACCACCACCCCATGGCTTCCCCCACTTTGTGTCGATATGGTTGTTCTCTACCTCTGTGTCTCTATTTCTGCCCTGCAAACCAGTTCATCTGTAGCATTTTTCTAGGTTCCACATATAGGCATTAATATACAATATTTGTTTTTCTCTTTCTGACTTACTTCACTCTGTATGACAGTCTCTAGATCCATCAACTTCTCTACAAATGACTCAGTTTCATTCCTTTTTATGGCTGAGTAATATTCCATTTTATATATGTACCACATCTTTATCCATTCGTCTGTCTGTGGGCATTTAGGTTGCTTCCATTACCTGGCTATTGTAAATAGTGCTGCAATGAACATTGTGGTGAATGTGTCTCTGTGATTTATGGTTTTCTCTGGGTATATGCCCAGAAGTGGGATTGCTGGATCCTATGGTAATTCTCTTTTTAGTTTTTTAAAGGAACCTCCATACTGTTCTCCATAGTGACTGTATGAATTTACATTCCCACCAATAGCGGAAGAGGGTTCCTTTTGTCCACACCCTCCCCAGAATTTGTTGTTTGTAGATTATCTGATGATGCCGATTCTAACAGGTGTGAGGTCTTACCTCATTGTAGTTTTGATTTGCATTTCTCTAATAATTAGTGATGTTGAGCAGCTTTTCATGTGCGTCTTGGCCATCTCTGTGTCTTCTTTGAAGAAACGTCTATTTAGATCTTCTGCCCATTTTTGTATTGGGTTGTTTGTTGTATTAATATTAAGCTGCATGAGCTGTATATATATTTTGGAGATTAAACCTTTGTCCATTGATTCGTTTGTGAACGTTTTCGCCCCTTCTGAAGGTTACATTTTTCCATTCCCTTTTTTTTAACAAAGAAAGAAAGAAAGCAAAAGAAGCAGAACACTAATGTGCGTGAAATATGCCTCTTGAAACTGTCGTTTTGAAATATGGACGTCTTTTGAATTTTTTGGTCGATATATGACCCCAGGATTTGTTTTCAGGGCAGGTGTCATTTACAGGCCTGTAATGATTTGGAATATCCACTGACCATTAGCGCTGGGATTAAAGCTGCTGTTGTGTGAAACGGCCACAAGGTGGCAGCAGTTCTCCCTTACCAAATCTGGTTACTAGGGCAGCAGAGCCTCAATGGAAGTCGCGTTCTAGATTGGAATGTAGAACGGAATGTACCAGGAGAAAGCCCCTCAAGTTTTTCTCACTAATTCTTGTTCGTGTTTTTAATTTAATTTTTTATTTTTTATTACAGCAAGTTTGAGTACAACGTTTAGCTTGTTGTAGGTGTGCAAGAGGTGGTTCTTTTACACATATACATATGTCTGTTCTTCCTGGGATCCTTTTCCCATGTACGTTATGACAGAATGTTGAGTAGTCTTCTCTTGGTACTCCGTAGGTCTTTGGTGATTATATACGTCTACTGTGTTTGTATATGTGTGTTAACCCCAATATCATAATGAATTCAATCCTCACACCTTTCCTTTGGTGAACCATAAGTTTGTTTAATGAATCTTTGATTGCCCTTCTCCGTGGAAATATCTGCCCTGGTATCAATTTATAGGTAACACCTATAAGTGATATGATATGATATGTGTCTTTCACTTTCTGACTTACTCCAAGTCACGTGATTACCTCTAGACTCATCTATGGTGCTGCAAATGGCATTGTGTGCTTTTTTTCCTTGGCTAATATTCTGTCTTAGCGAGGTCCATTTTCTGCAATGTGATTCCCTGAGGGCTGAGGATTAGCTGACCTGGGCAGCCTGACCCTGCTGGCAAGCCCTCCCCAGGTGTGCCTGGGTTGAGGTCAATATAAACAGCACTCCAGGCAGCAATAGCCCCTGCAGCTGTGCCTGACTCCATATTCTCTGCCCCGTCAGCACTCTCGGGGCTGTGCTGGTGGGAGGGTGTGAGGGTCCACGGCTTTGTGGGTGGCCCGGTGTGAGGGGGGCTCTGCTGGACTTTCTGCAGGAGTTGCCAGGCTGCAACCTGTAAAGAAGAGGATGTGTCACCCATAACTTCCACTGGAATATCTCTCCGGACTGAGGTGAGGAAGGAAAAAAAGGAGTGGGTCCGGGATAGGAGGGGTATCACAGGCAGGGCAATGGAAAGCTTCCAGAAGAGCGCCCGTGGCCAGGACCATCCTGGCTGACCTGCAGGCACCAAGTTGGCCTGCGTGCTTTCGCTGGTGTGGCTCCACGGCCCTTCCTCTAGGCTTTCAAGCCCTTGTACTTATTCAGGTGTTTCACCTGGGAAGGGTGGGAACAGTTTAGCAGCAGCTGGCCTGGGGCTCAGCTCACGTTTACTCACAGAGGCCTCGGCACGGTCCCCCAGCTTTGCAATAAGGACGCTCCTTGCGTGGGCGGGCGGGGCTGCTGGCTCTATGGGAGATGATTCCCCACCTCTGACCAATTTCAGAATTGTTTACCACTGGAGCAAGTGCCTTGGTAGTGTTTTCCTCTGTATAACTGTTAGGTTCAGTTTTTTTTTTCTTTTTTGGTTCAAGTTAGATTTTATTCCTCTTTTATGTATTTATGGATATAAGCATGGAAATAATTCATTCTTATAAATACATCAGTGTGAATGGAAGAACATTTTTTCTGTTTTATTTTTACATTTTATTTTTAAAATTTTTGAAATTTAATTTTATTTATTTTTTTATATACAGTAGGTTATTATTAGTTATCTATTTTATGCATATACATGTATACAGGTCAATCCCAATCTCCCAACTCATCCCACCACCACCACCCCATGGCTTCCCCCACTTTGTGTCCATACGTTTGATCTCTACCTCTGTGTCCCTATTTCTGCCCTGCAAACCAGTTCATCTGTAGCATTTTTCTAGGTTCCACATATAGGCATTAATATACAATATTTGTTTTTCTCTTTCTGACTTACTTCACTCTGTATGACAGTCTCTAGATCCATCAACTTCTCTACATATGACTCAGTTTCATTCCTTTTTATGGCTGAGTAATATTCCATTTTATATATGTACCACATCTTTATCCATTCGTCTGTCTGTGGGCATTTAGTTTGCTTCCATTACCTGGCTATTGTAAATAGTGCTGCAATGAACATTGTGGTGAATGTGTCTCTGTGATTTATGGTTTTCTCTGGGTATACGCCCAGAAGTGGGATTGCTGGATCCTAAGGTAATTCTCTTTTTAGTTTTTTAAAGGAACCTCCATACTGTTCTCCATAGTGACTGTATCAATTTACATTCCCACCAATAGCGGAAGAGGGTTCCTTTTGTCCACACCCTCCCCAGAATTTGTTGTTTGTAGATTATCTGATGATGCCGATTCTAACAGGTGTGAGGTCTTACCTCATTGTAGTTTTGATTTGCATTTCTCTAATAATTAGTGATGTTGAGCAGCTTTTCATGTGCGTCTTGGCCATCTCTGTGTCTTCTTTGAAGAAACGTCTATTTAGATCTTCTGCCCATTTTTGTATTGGGTTGTTTGTTGTATTAATATAAAGCTGCATGAGCTGTATATATATATTGGAGATTAAACCTTTGTCCATTAATTCGTTTGTGATCCTTTTCGCCCCTTCTGAGGGTTACCTTTTTCCATTCCCGTTTTTTTAACAAAGAAAGAAAGAAAGCAAAAGAATCAGAACACTAATGTGCGTGAAATATGCCTCTTGAAACTGTCGTTTTGAAATATGGACGTCTTTTGAATTTTTTGGTCGATATATGACCCCAGGATTTGTTTTCAGGGCAGGTGTCATTTACAGGCCTGTAATGATTTGGAATATCCACTGACCATTAGCGCTGGGATTAAAGCTGCTGTTGTGTGAAACGGCCACAAGGTGGCAGCAGTTCTCCCTTACCAAATCTGGTTACTAGGGCAGCAGAGCCTCAATGGAAGTCGCGTTCTAGATTGGAATGTAGAACGGAATGTACCAGGAGAAAGCCCCTCAAGTTTTTCTCACTAATTCTTGTTCGTGTTTTTAATTTAATTTTTTATTTTTTATTACAGCAAGTTTGAGTACAACGATTAGCTTGTTGTAGGTGTGCAAGAGGTGGTTCTTTTACACATATACATATGTCTGTTCTTCCTGGGATCCTTTTCCCATGTTCGTTATGACAAAATGTTGAGTAGTCTTCTCTTGGTACTCCGTAGGTCTTTGGTGATTATATACGTCTACTGTGTTTGTATATGTCTGTTAACCCCAATATCATAATGAATTCAATCCTCACACCTTTCCTTTGGTGAACCATAAGTTTGTTTAATGAATCTTTGATTGCCCTTCTCCGTGGAAATATCTGCCCTGGTATCAATTTATAGGTAACACCTATAAGTGATATGATATAATATGTGTCTTTCACTTTCTGACTTACTCCAAGTCACGTGATTACCTCTAGACTCATCTATGGTGCTGCAAATGGCATTGTGTGCTTTTTTTCCTTGGCGAATATTCTGTCTTAGCGAGGTCCATTTTCTGCAATGTGATTCCCTGAGGGCTGAGGATTAGCTGACCTGGGCAGCCTGACCCTGCCGGCAAGCCCTCCCCAGGTGTGCCTGGGTTGATGTCAATATAAACAGCACTCCAGGCAGCAATAGCCCCTGTAGCTGTGCCTGACTCCATATTCTCTGCCCCGTCAGCAGTCTTGGGGCTGTGCTGGTGGGAGGGTGTGAGGGTCCACGGCTTTGTTGGTGGCCCGGTGTGAGTGGGGCTCTGCTGGACTTTCTGCAGGAGTTGCCAGGCTGCCACCTGTAAAGAAGAGGATGTGTCACCCATAACTTCCACTGGAGTATCTCTCCGGGCTGAGGTGAGTAAGGAAAAAAAGGAGTGGGGTCCGGGACAGGAGGGGTATCTCAGGCAGGGCAATGGAAAGCTTCCAGAAGAGCGCCCGTGGCCAGGACCATCCTGGCTGAAATGCAGGCACCAAGTTGGCCTGCGTGCTTTCGCTGGTGTGGCTCCACGGCCCTTCCTCTAGGCTTTCAAGCACTTGTACATATTCAGGTGTTTCACCTGGGAAGTTTGGGATCAGTTCAGCAGCAGCTGACCTGGGGCTCAGCTCACGTTTACTCACAGAGGCCTCGGCACGGTCCCCCAGCTTTGCAATAAGGACGCTCCTTGCGTGGGCGGGTGGGGCTGCTGGCTGTATGGGAGATGATTCCCCACCTCTGACCAATTTCAGAATTGTTTACCACTGGAGCAAGTGCCTTGGTAGTGTTTTCCTCTGTATAACTGTTAGGTTCAGTTTTTTTTTTTCTTTTTTGGTTCAAGTTAGATTTTATTCCTCTTTTATGTATTTATAGATATAAGCATGGAAATAATTCATTCTTATAAATACATCAGTGTGAATGGAAGAACCTTTTTTCTGTTTTATTTTTACATTTTATTTTTAAAAATTTTGAAATTTAATTTTATTTATTTTTTTATACACTAGCTTATTATTAGTTATCTATTTTATGCATAGACATGTATAGAGGTCAATCCCAATCTCCCAACTCATCCCACCACCACCACCCCATGGCTTCCCCCAGTTTGTGTCGATACGTTTGTTCTCTACCTCTGTGTCTCTATTTCTGCCCTGCAAACCAGTTCATCTGTAGCATTTTTCTAGGTTCCACATATAGGCATTAATATACAATATTTGTTTATCTCTTTCTCACTTACTTCACTCTGTATGACAGTCTCTAGATCCATCAACTTCTCTACAAATGACCCAGTTTCATTCCTTTTTATGGCTGAGTAATATTCCATTTTATATATGTACCACATCTTTATCCATTCGTCTGTCTGTGGGCATTTAGGTTGCTTCCATTACCTGGCTATTGTAAATAGTGCTGCAATGAACATTGTGGTGAATGTGTCTCTGTGATTTATGGTTTTCTCTGGGTATATGCCCAGAAGTGGGATTGCTGGATCCTATGGTAATTCTCTTTTTAGTTTTTTAAAGGAACCTCCATACTGTTCTCCATAGTGACTGTATCAATTTACATTCCCACCAATAGCGGAAGAGGGTTCCTTTTGTCCACACCCTCCCCAGAATTTGTTGTTTGTAGATTATCTGATGAGGCCGATTCTAACAGGTGTGAGGTCTTACCTCATTGTAGTTTTGATTTGCATTTCTATAATAATTAGTGATGTTGAGCAGCTTTTCATGTGCGTCTTGGCCATCTCTGTGTCTTCTTTGAAGAAACGTCTATTTAGATCTTCTGCCCATTTTTGTATTGGGTTGTTTGATGTATTAATATTAAGCTGCATGAGCTGTATATATATATTGGAGATTAAACCTTTGTCCATTGATTCGTTTGTGACCGTTTTCGCCCCTTCTGAGGGTTACCTTTCTCCATTCCCGTTTTTTTAACAAAGAAAGAAAGAAAGCAAAAGAATCAGAACACTAATGTGCGTAAAATATGCCTCTTGAAACTGTCGTTTTGAAATATGGACGTCTTTTGAATTTTTTGGTCGATATATGAACCCAGGATTTGTTTTCAGGGCAGGTGTCATTTACAGGCCTGTAATGATTTGGAATATCCACTGACCATTAGCGCTGGGATTAAAGCTGCTGTTGTGTGAAACGGCCACAAGGTGGCAGCAGTTCTCCTTTACCAAATCTGGTTACTAGGGCAGCAGAGCCTCAATGGAAGTCGCGTTCTAGATTGGAATGTAGAACGGAATGTGCCAGGAGAAAGCCCCTCAAGATTGTCTCACTACTTCTTGTTCGTGTTTTTTATTTAATTTTTTATTTTTTATTACACCAAGTTTGAGTACAACGTTTAGCTTGTTGTAGGTGTGCAAGAGGTGGTTCTTTTACACATATACATATGTCTGTTCTTCCTGGGATCCTTTTCCCATGTACGTTATGGCAGAATGTTGAGTAGTCTTCTCTTGGTACTCCGTTGGTCTTTGGTGATTATATATGTCTACTGTGTTTGTATATGTCTGTTAACCCCAATATCGTAATGAATTCAATCCTCACACCTTTCCTTTGGTGAACCATTAGTTTGTTTAATGAATCTGTGATTGCCCTTCTCCGTGGAAATATCTGCCCTGGTATCAATTTATAGGTAACACCTATAAGTGATATGATACGATATGTGTCTTTCACTTTCTGACTTACTCCAAGTCACGTGATTACCTCTAGACTCATCTACGGTGCTGCAAATGGCATTGTGTGCTTCTTTTCCTTGGCGAATATTCTGTCTTAGCGAGGTCCATTTTCTGCAATGTGATTCCCTGAGGGCTGAGGATTAGCTGACCTGGGCAGCCTGACCCTGCTGGCAAGCCCTCCCTGGTGTGCCTTCATTGAGGTCAATATAAACAGCACTCCAGGCAGCAATAGCCCCTGCAGCTGTGCCTGACTCCATATTCTCTGCCCCGTCAGCAGTCTCGGGGCTGTGCTGGTGGGAGGGTTGGAGGGTCCACGGCTTTGTGGGTGGCCCGGTGTGAGTGGGGCTCTGCTGGACTTTCTGCAGGAGTTGCAAGGCTGCCACCTGTAAAGAAGAGGATGTGTCACCCATAACTTCCACTGGAATATCTCTCCGGACTGAGGTGAGGAAGGAAAAAAAGGAGTGGGGGCCGGGACAGGAGGGGTATCTCAGGCAGGGCAATGGAAAGCTTCCAGAAGAGCGCCCGTGGCCAGGACCATCCTGGCTCACCTGCAGGCACCAAGGTGGCCTGCGTGCTGTCGCTGGTGTGGCTCCACGGCCCTTCCTCTAGGCTTTCAAGCCCTTGTACATATTCAGGTGTTTCACCTGGGAAGGGTGGGAACAGTTCAGCAGCAGCTGGCCTGGGGCTCAGCTCACGTTTACTCACAGAGGCCTCGGCACGGTCCCCCAGCTTTACAATAAGGACGCTCCTTGCGTGGGCGGGCGGGGCTGCTGGCTCTATGGGAGATGATTCCCCACCTCTGACCAATTTCAGAATTGTTTACCACTGGAGCAAGTGCCTTGGTAGTGTTTTCCTCTGTATAACTGTTAGGTTCAGTTTTTTTTTTCTTTTTTGGTTCAAGTTAGATTTTATTCCTCTTTTATGTATTTATGGATATAAGCATGGAAATAATTCATACTTATAAATACATCAGTGTGAATGGAAGAATATTTTTTCTGTTTTATTTTTACATTTTATTTTTAAAATTTTTGAAATTTAATTTTATTTATTTTTTTTATACAGTAGGTTATTATTAGTTATCTATTTTATGCATATACATATACACAGGTCAATCCCAATCTCCCAACTCATCCCACCACCACCACCCCATGGCTTCCCCCACTTTGTGTCCATACGTTTGTTCTCTACCTCTGTGTCCCTATTTCTGCCCTGCAAACCAGTTCATCTGTAGCATTTTTCTATGTTCCACATATAGGCATTAATATACAATATTTGTTTTTCTCTTTCTGACTTACTTCACTCTGTATGACAGTCTCTAGATCCATCAACTTCTCTACAAATGACTCAGTTTCATTCCTTTTTATGGCTGAGTAATATTCCATTTTATATATGTAGCACATCTTTATCCTTTCGTCTGTCTGTGGGCATTTAGGTTGCTTCCATTACCTGGCTATTGTAAATAGTGCTGCAATGAACATTGTGGTGAATGTGTCTCTGTGATTTATGGTTTTCTCTGGGAATATGCCCAGAAGTGGGATTGCTGGATCCTATGGTAATTCTCTTTTTAGTTTTTTAAAGGAACCTCCATACTGTTCTCCATAGTGACTGTATCAATTTACATTCCCACCCATAGCGGAAGAGGGTTCCTTTTGTCCACACCCTCCCCAGAATTTGTTGTTTGTAGATTATCTGATGATGCCGACTCTAACAGGTGTGAGGTCTTACCTCATTGTAGTTTTGATTTGCATTTCTCTAATAATTAGTGATGTTGAGCAGCTTTACATGTGCGTCTTGGCCATCTCTGTGTCTTCTTTGAAGAAACGTCTATTTAGATCTTCTGCCCATTTTTGTATTGGGTTGTTTGTTTTATTAATATTAAGCTGCATGAGCTGTATATATATATTGGAGATTAAACCTTTGTCCATTGATTCGTTTGTGAACGTTTTCGCCCCTTCTGAGGGTTACCTTTTTCCATTCCCATTTTTTTAAGAAAGAAAGAAATCAAAAGAATCAGAACACTAATGTGCGTGAAATATGCCTCTTGAAACTGTCGTTTTGAAATATGGACGTCTTTTGAATTTTTTGGTCGATATATGACCCCAGGATTTGTTTTCAGGGCAGGTGTCATTTACAGGCCTGTAATGATTTGGAATATCCACTGACCATTAGCGCTGGGATTAAAGCTGCTGTTGTGTGAAATGGCCACAAGGTGGCAGCAGTTCTCCCTTACCAAATCTGGTTACTAGGGCAGCAGAGCCTCAATGGAAGTCGCGTTCTAGATTGGAATGTAGAACTGAATGTGCCAGGAGAAAGCCCCTCAAGTTTTTCGCACTACTTCTTGTTCGTGTTTTTAATTTAATTTTTTATTTTTTATTACAGCAAGTTTGAGTACAACGTTTAGCTTGTTGTAGGTGTGCAAGAGGTGGTTCTTTTACACATATACATATGTCTGTTCTTCCTGGGATCCTTTTCCCATGTTCGTTATGACAGAATGTTGAGTAGTCTTCTCTTGGTACTCCGTAGGTCTTTGGTGATTATATATGTCTACTGTGTTTGTATATGTCTGTTAACCCCAATATCGTAATGAATTCAATCCTCACACCTTTCCTTTGGTGAACCATAAGTTTGTTTAATGAATCTGTGATTGCCCTTCTCCGTGGAAATATCTGCCCTGGTATCAATTTATAGGTAACACCTATAAGTGATATGATATGATATGTGTCTTTCACTTTCTGACTTACTCCAAGTCACGTGATTACCTCTAGACTCATCTACGGTGCTGCAAATGGCATTGTGTGCTTCTTTTCCTTGGCGAATATTGTGTCTTAGCGAGGTCCATTTTCTGCAATGTGATTCCCTGAGGGCTGAGGATTAGCTGACCTGGGCAGCCTGACCCTGCCGGCAAGCCCTCCCCAGGTGTGCCTGGGTTGAGGTCAATATAAACAGCACTCCAGGCAGCAATAGCCCCTGCAGCTGTGCCTGATTCCATATTCTCTGCCCCGTCAGCAGTCTCGGGGCTGTGCTGGTGGGAGGTTGTGAGGGTCCACGGCTTTGTGGGTGGCCCGGTGTGAGTGGGGCTCTGCTGGACTTTCTGCAGGAGTTGCCAGGCTGCCACCTGTAAAGAAGAGGATGTGTCACCCAAAACTTCCACTGGAATATATCTCCGGGCTGAGGTGAGGAAGGAAAAAAAGGAGTGGGGGCCGGGACAGGAGGGGTATCTCAGGCAGGGCAATGGAAAGCTTCTAGAAGAGCGCCTGTGGCCAGGACCATACTGGCTGACCTGCAGGCACCAAGGTGGCCTGCGTGCTGTCGCTGGTGTGGCTCCACGGCCCTTCCTCTAGGCTTTCAAGCCCTTGTACATATTCAGGTGTTTCACCTGGGAAGGGTGGGAACAGTTCAGCAGCAGCTGGCCTGGGGCTCAGCTCACGTTTACTCACAGAGGCCTCGGCACGGTCCCCCAGCTTTGCAATAAGGACGCTCCTTGCGTGGGCGGGCGGTGCTGCTGGCTCTATGGGATATGATTCCCCACCTCTGACCAATTTCAGAATTGTTTACCACTGGAGCAAGTGCCTTGGTAGTGTTTTCCTCTGTATAACTGTTAGGTTCAGTTTTTTTTTCTTTTTTGGTTCAAGTTAGATTTTATTCCTCTTTTATGTATTTATGGATATAAGCATGGAAATAATTCATTCTTATAAATACATCAGTGTGAAAGGAAGAACATTTTTTCTGTTTTATTTTTACATTTGATTTTTAAAATTTTTTTTTTTTTTTTTTTTTTTTTTTTTTTTTTTTTGCTGTACGCGGGCCTCTCACTGCTGTGGCCTCTCCCGTTGCGGAGCACAGGCTCCGGACACACAGGCTCCGCGGCCATGGCTCGCGGGCCCAGCCGCTGCGCGGCATGTGGGATCTTCCGGGATAGGGGCACGAACCCGTGTCCCCTGCATCGGCAGGCGGACTCTCAACCACTGCGCCACCAGGGAAGCCCCTATTTTTAAAATTTTTGAAATTTAATTTTATTTATTTTTTTATATACAGTAGGTTATTATTAGTTATCTATTTTATGCATATACATGTATACAGGTCAATCCCAATCTCCCAACTAATCCCACCACCACCACCCCATGGCTTCCCCCACTTTGTGTCCATACGTTTGTTCTCTACCTCTGTGTCTCTATTTCTGCCCTGCAAACCAGTTCATCTGTAGCATTTTTCTAGGTTCCACATATAGGCATTAATATACAGTATTTGTTTTTCTCTTTCTGACTTACTTCACTCTGTATGACAGTCTCTAGATCCATCAGCTTCTCTACAAATGACTCAGTTTCATTCCTTTTTATGGCTGAGTAATATTCCATTTTATATATGTACCACATCTTTATCCATTCGTCTGTCTGTGGGCATTTAGTTTGCTTCCATTACCTGGCTATTGTAAATAGTGCTGCAATGAACATTGTGGTGAATGTGTCTTTGTGATTTATGGTTTTCTCTGGGTATATGCCCAGAAGTGGGATTGCTGGATCCTATGGTAATTCTGTTTTTAGTTTTTTAAAGGAACCTCCATACTGTTCTCCATAGTGACTGTATCAATTTACATTCCCACCAATAGCGGAAGAGGGTTCCTTTTGTGCACACCCTCCCCAGAATTTGTTGTTTGTAGATTATCTGATGATGCCGATTCTAACAGGTGTGAGGTCTTACCTCATTGTAGTTTTGATTTGCATTTCTCTAATAATTAGTGATGTTGAGCAGCTTTTCATGTGCTTCTTGGCCATCTCTGTGTCTTCTTTGAAGAAACGTCTATTTAGATCTTCTGCCCATTTTTGTATTGGGTTGTTTGTTTTATTAATATTAAGCTGCATGAGCTGTTTATATATATTGGAGATTAAACCTTTGTCCATTGATTCGTTTGTGAACGTTTTCGCCCATTCTGAGGGTTGCCTTTTTCCATTCCAGTTTTTTTAACAAAGAAAGAAAGAAATCAAAAGAAGCAGAACACTAATGTGCGTGAAATATGCCTCTTGAAACAGTCGTTTTGAAATATGGACGTCTTTTGAATTTTTTGGTCGATATATGACCCCAGGATTTGTTTTCAGGGCAGGTGTCATTTACAGGCCTGTAATGATTTGGAATATCCACTGACCATTAGCGCTGGGATTAAAGCTGCTGTTGTGTGAAACGGCCACAAGGTGGCAGCAGTTCTCCCTTACCAAATCTGGTTACTAGGGCAGCAGAGCCTCAATGGAAGTCGCGTTCTAGATTGGAATGTAGAACGGAATGTACCAGCAGAAAGCCCCTCAAGTTTTTCTCACTAATTCTTGTTCGTGTTTTTAATTTAATTTTTTATTTTTTATTACAGCAAGTTTGAGTACAACGTTTAGCTTGTTGTAGGTGTGCAAGAGGTGGTTCTTTTACACATATACATACGTCTGTTCTTCCTGGGATCCTTTTCCCATGTTCGTTATGACAGAATGTTGAGTAGTCTTCTCTTGGTACTCCATAGGTCTTTGGTGATTATATATGTCACCTGTGTTTGTATAAGTCTGTTAACCCCGATATCGTAATGAAACCAATCCTCACAACTTTCCATTGGTGAACCATAAGTTTGTTTAATGAATCTCTGATTGCTCTTCTCGGTGGAAATATCTGGCCTGCTATCCATTTTTAGGTAACACCTATAAGTGATATGATATGATCTGTGTCTTTCACTTTCTGACTTACTACATGTCACGTGATTACCTCTAGACTCATCTACGGTGCTGCAAAAGGCATTGTGTCCTTTTTTTCCTTGCCTTCTATTCTGACTTAGCGAGTTCCCTTTTCAACAATGTGCTTCCCTGCGGGTTGTGGATTAGCTGACGTGGGCAGCCTTATTCTGCCGGCCGGCCCTCGCCAGGTGTGCCTGGTTGAGGTCAATATAAACAGCGCTCCATGCAGCAATAGCCCGTGAAGCTGTGCCTGCCTCCACATTCTCTGCCCCGTGAGCAGTCTCTGGGCTGTGCTGGTGGGAGGGAGTGAGGGGCCACAGCTTTGTTGGTGGCCCTGTGTGAGTGGGGTTCTGCTGGCCTTTCTGAAGGAGTTGCCTCGCTGCCTCCTGTAAGGAGGAGAATGTGTCACCCATACCTTCCGCTGGAATTTCTCTCCGGACAGAGGTGAGGAAGGAAAAAAGCAGTGGGGGCCGGGACAAGTGGGGTATCTCAGGCAGTACAATGGAAAGCTTCCGGAAGAGCGCCCGGGGCCAGGACCACCCTGGCTGGCCTGCAGGCACCAAGTTGGCCTGCGTGCTGTCGCTGGTGTGGCTCCACGGCCCTTCCTCTAGTCTTTCAAGCCCTTGTACATATTCATTTGTTTTACCTGGGAAGGGTGGGAACAGTTCAGCAACAGCTGGCCTGCAGCTCAGCTCACCTTTTTTAGAGATGCCTCGGCTCAGTCCCCCAGCTTTGCAATGAGGACGCTCCTTGTGTGGGGTGTGGGTTGCTGGCTGTATGGGGATGATTCCCCACCTCTGACCAATTTCTGAATTGTTTGCCGCTGGAGCAAGTGCCCTGATAGAGTTTTCCTCTGTATAACTGGTGGGTTCAGGTTTTTATTCTTTTAAGATTCAAGTTAGATTTTATTCCTCTTTTATATATTTATAGATATAAGCATGGAAATAATTCATTCCTATAAATACATCTGTGTGAAGGGAAGAACTTTTTTCTGTTTTATATTTAAATTTTATTTTTTAAGATTTTGAAATTTAATTTTATTTACTTTTATATACAGCAGGTTATTATTAGTTATGTATTTTATGCATATACATTTATACAGGTCAATCTCAAACTCCCAACTCATCCCACCACCACCACCCCATGGCTTCCCACACTTGGTGTCCATACGTTTGTTCTCTACATCTGTGTCTCTATTTCTTCCCTGCAAACCAGTTCATCTGTACCATTTTTAGGTTCCACATATATGCATTAATATACAATATTTGTTTTCCTCTTTCTGACCTACTTCATTCTGTATGACAGTCTCTAGATCCATCGATGTCTCTACAAATGACCCAGTTTCATTCCTTTTTATGGTTGAGTAATATTCCAGTTTATACATGTACCACATCTTTATCCATTCATCTGTGTGAGGGAATTTAGGTTGCTTCCATTACCTGGCCTTTGTAAATAGTGCTGCAATGAATATTGTGGTGAATGTGCCTTTTTGATTTATGGTTTTCTCTGGGTCTATTCCCAGAAGTGGGATTGCAGGATCAGATGGTAATTCTATTTCTAGTTTTTTTAAGGAAACTCCATAGTGTTCTCCATAGTGAGTGTATCAATTTACATTCCCACCAATAGTGGATGAGGGCTCCTTTTGTCCACACCCTCCCCAGAATTTGTTGTTTGTAGATTTTCTGATGATGCCGATTCTAACAGGTGTGAGGTGATACCTCATTGTAGTTTCGATTTGCATTTCTCTAATTATTAGTGCTCTTCAGCAGCTTTTCATGTGCGTCTTGGCCATCACTGTGTCGTCTTTGTAGAAACGTCTCTTTAGATCTACTGCCCATTTTTGTATTGGGTTTTTTTTTTTAATATTAAGCTGCATGAGCTGTTTATATATTGGAGATTAAACCTTTGTCCATTGATTCGTTTTCAACGATTTTTGCCCATTCTGAGGGATGCCTTTTTCCATTCCAGTTTTTTTAACAAAAAAGTAAAGAAACAAAAAGAAGAAGAACACTAATGTGCGTAAAATATAGCTTTTGAAATGGTCGTTTTGAAATATGGACGTCCTTTGAATTTTTTGGACGATATGTGACCCCAGGATTTGTTTTCAGGGCAGGTGTCATTTACAGGCCTGCAATGATTTTGAATATCAACTGACCATTAGCGCTGGGATTAAAGCTGCTGTTGTGTGAAACGGCCACAAGGTGGCAGCAGTTCTCCCTTACCAATTCTGGTTACTAGGGCAACAGAGCCTCAATGGAAGTCGTATTCTAGATTGGAATTTAGAATGGAATGTGCCAGGAGAAAACCCCTCAAGTTTGTCTCCCGACTTCTTGTTCGTGTTTTTAATTTAATTTTTATTTTTTATTACAGCAAGTTTGATTACAATGTTTGGCTTGTTGTAGGTGTGGAAGATGTGGTTCTTTTACACATATACAGATGTCTGTTTTTCCTGGGATCCTTTTCCCATGTACCTTATGACAGAATGTTGAGTAGTCTTTTGGTATTCCGTAGGTCTTTGGTGATTATATATGTCACCTGTGTTTGTATAAGTCTGTTAACCCCGATATCGTAATGAAACCAATCCTCACAACTTTCCATTGGTGAACCATAAGTTTGTTTAATGAATCTCTGATTGCTCTTCTCGGTGGAAATATCTGGCCTGCTATCCATTTTTAGGTAACACCTATAAGTGATATGATATGATATGTGTCTTTCACTTTCTGACTTACTACATGTCACGTGATTAACTCTAGACTCATCTACGGTGCTGCAAAAGGCATTGTGTCCTTTTTTTCCTTGCTTTCTATTCTGACTTAGCGAGGTCCCTTTTCAACAATGTGCTTCCCTGCGGGTTGTTGATTAGCTGACGTGGGCAGCCTTATCCTGCCGGACGGCCCTCCCCAGGTGTGCCTGGTTGAAGTCAATATAAACAGCGCTCCATGCAGCAATAGCCCCTGAAGCTGTGCCTGCCTCCATATTCTCTGCCCCGTGAGCAGTATCGGGGCTGTGCTGGTGGGAGGGAGTGAGGGGCCACAGCTTTGTTGGTGGCCCGGTGTGAGTGGGGTTCTGCTGGCCTTTCTGAAGGAGTTGCCACGCTGCCTCCTGTATGGAGGAGGATGTGTCACCCATACCTTCCGCTGGAATTTCTCTCCGGACAGAGGTGAGGAAGGAAAAAAGCAGTGGGGGCCGGGACAAGTGGGGTATCTCAGGCAGTACAATGGAAAGCTTCCGGAAGAGCGCCCGGGGCCAGGACCACCCTGGCTGGCCTGCAGGCACCAAGTTGGCCTGCGTGCTGTCGCTGGTGTGACTCCACGGCCCTTCCTCTAGGCTTTCAAGACCTTGTACATATTCGGGTGTTTTACCTGGGAAGGGTGGGAACAGTTAAGCAACAGCTGGCCTGGGGCTCAGCTCACCTTTGTTCAGAGATGCCTCGTCTCGGTCCCCCCGCTTTGCAATGAGGAAGCTCCTTGTGTGGGGTGTGGGTTGCTGGCTGTATGGGAGATGATTCCCCACCTCTGAACAATTTCAATATTGTTTACCGTTGAAGCAAGTGCCCTGATAGTGTTTTTCTCTGTATAACTGGTCGGTTCAGGTTTTTCTTCGTTTATGGTTCAAGTTAGCTTTTATTCCTCTTTTATGTATTTATAGATATAAGCATGGAAATAATTCATTCCTATAAATACATCTGTGTGAAGGGAAGAACTTTTTTCTGTTTTATTTTTAAATTTTATTTTTTATAATTTTCAAATTTAATTTTATTTACTTTTTTATACAGCTGGTTATTATTAGTTATGTGTTTTATGCATATACATGTATACAGGTCAATCTCAATCTCCCAACTCATCCCACCACCACCACCCCATGGCTTCCCACACTTGGTGTCCATACGTTTGTTCTCTACCTCTGTGTCTCTATTTCTTCCCTGCAAACCAGTTCATCTGTACCATTTTTTAGGTTCCACATATATGCATTAATATACAATATTTGTTTTCCCCTTTCTGACTTACTTCATTCTGTATGACAGTCTCTAGATCCATCGATGTCTCTACAAATGACCCAGATTCATTCCTTTTTATGGCCGAGTAATATTCCATTTTATATATGTACCCCATCTTTATCCATTCATCTGTCTTTGGGCGTTTAGGTTGCTTCCATTACCTGGCTATTGTAAATAGTGCTGCAATGAACATTGTGGTGAATGTGCCTTTTTGATTTATGGTTTTCTTTGGGTATATGCCCAGAAGTGGAATTGCTGGATCAGATGGTAATTCTATTTCTAGATTTTTTAAGGAAACTCCATAGTGTTCTCCATAGTGACTCTATCAATTTACATTCCCACCAATAGTGGAAGAGGGCTCCTTTTGTCCACACCCTCCCCAGAATTTGTTGTTTGTAGATTTTCTGATGATGCCGATTCTAACAGGTGTGAGGTGATACCTCATTGTAGTTTTGATTTGCATTTCTCTAATAATTAGTGCTCTTGAGCAGCTTCTCATGTGTGTCTTGGCCATCTCTGTGTCTTCTTTGAAGAAACGTCTCTTGAGATCTTCTGCCCATTTCTGTATTGGGAGGGTCATGGGATGGTCAGGCTGTGTGCTGACGCACGTGTCAGTGCCAACGTAAGGGCTAGGAGTAGGGTACAGCATAGGGTAACGTGTAGGGCTGGTGGTGGGTTTCCGTTCCAGGCTAGGGATAGGGTTAGGGAACGGCAAGGTTTAGGGAACAGGTGAGCATAGGGACACGTGGGAGAGGCAGGCTACGTGCTGACAAACGTGTCAGTGCCAGCGTACGGGTCAGGAGTAAAGTATGGTGTAGGGCTGGTTGTAGGTTTCCATTCCGCGCTAGGGTTAGGGTTAGGGAACGGCAAGGCTTAGGGCACAGCTGAGGGTACAGAAACGTGGGAGGGTCAGGCTATGTGCTGACGCACGGTTCAGTGCCAGTGTACGGGCCAGGATTAGGGTACGGCCTAGGGTAAGGTGTAGGGCTGGTGGTGGGTTTCTGTTCCAGGGTAGGGTTAGGGTTAGGGATCGGCAAGGCTTAGGGCACAGGTGAGGGTATGGAAACATGGGAGTGGCAGGCTACGTGCTTACACAAGGGTCAGTTCCAGTGTACGGCCCAGGATTAGGGTACGGCGTAGGGTAAGGTGTAGGGCTGGTGGTGGGTTTCCATTCCTGGCTAGGTTTAGGGTTAGGGAACGGCAAGGCTTAGGGCACAGGTGAGGGTACAGAAACGTGGGAGGGTCAGGCTACGTGCTGACGCAAGTGTCAGTGCCAGCGTACGGCCCAGGAATAGGGTATGGCGTAGGGTAAAGTGTAGGGTTAGGGTTAGGGAACGGCAAGGCTTAGGGCACAGGTGAGGGTACGGAAACGTGGGAGGGTCAGGCTACATGCTGAAGCACGGGTCAGTGCCAGTGTGTGGACCAGGAGTAGGGTACGGCGTAGAGTAAGGTGTAAGACTGGTGGTGGGTGTCCATTCCGTGGTTTGATTAGGGTTAGGGAACGTCAAGTTTTAGGGCACAGGTGAGGGTACGGAAACGTGGGAGGGTCAGGCTACCTGCTGACGCATGGGTCAGTGCCAGCGTATGGGCCAGGAGTAGGGTACGGCGTAGGGTAAGGTGTAGGGCTGGTGGTGGGTTTCCGGTCTGGGCTAGGGTTAGGGTTAGAGAACGGCAAGGCTTAGGGCACAGGTGAGGGTACAGAAACGTGTTAGGTTCATGGTGCATGTTGATGCATGGAATAGTGTCATCGTACGCATTAGGATTAGGGTACGGCGTAGAGTAAGGTGTATGGATGGCGGTAGGTTTACATTCCGGTGTAGGGTTAGGGATAGCGAATTGCAAGGTATAGGGCACAGGTGATAGTACGGAAATGTGTTAGGTTCAGGGTACGTGTTGTCTCACGGGTTAGTGTGAGCGTACGCATGAGGATTAGGGTACCGCGTAGAGTAAGGTGTAGGGTTGGTGGTAGGTTTCCGTTCCAGTCTAGGGTTATGTTTAGGGACTGGCAAAGTTTAGGGCACAGGTGAGGGTACGAAACGTGTTAGGGTCAGGGTACGTGTTGATGCACAGGTTAGTGTCAGCATACGAATTAGGATTAGGGTATGGCGTAAGGTAAGGTGTAGGGTTGGTGGTAGTTTTCCGTTCCAGGCTAGGGTTTAGGTAAGGGAACGGCAAGGTTTATGGCAGAGGTGAGGGTACGGAAACGTGTTAGGGTCAGGGTACGTGTTGACGTATGGATTAGGATTAGGGTACGGCTTAGGGTAAGGTGTAGGGCTGATGGTAGGTTTCTGTTCCGGGCTAAGGTTAAGGATAGGCAATGGCAAGGTTTGGGGCACAGCTGAGGGTACGGAAACATGTTAGTGTCAGGGTACATGTTGACTCACCGGTTAGTGCCAGCGTACGGATTAGGATTAGTGTACCGCGTAGATAAGGTGCACGGTTGGTAGTAGGTTTCCGTTCCAGGCTATGGTTAGGGTTAGGGAAAGTCAAGGTTTCTATTTGTAGGTTTTTTAAGGAAACTCCATACTGTTCTCCATAGTGACTGTATCAATTTACATTCCCAACAATAGTGGAAGAGGGCTCCTTTTGTCCACACCCTCCCCAGAATTGGTTGTCTGTAGATTTTCTGATGATGCCGATTCTAACAGGTGTGAGGTGATACCTCATTGTAGTTTTGATTTGCATTTCTCTAATAATTAGTGCTCTTGATCAGCTTTTCATGTGCGTCTTGGCCATCTCTGTGTCTTCTTTGAAGAAACGTCTCTTTAGATCTTCTGCCCATTTTTGTATTGGGTTGTTTGTTTTTTTAATAAGCTGCATGAGCTGTTTATATATATTGGAGATTAAACCTTTGTCCATTGATTCGTTTGCAACTATTTTCGCCCCTTCTGAGGGATGCCTTTATCCATTCCCGTGTTTTTAACCAAAAAAGAAAGAAAGAAAAAGAAGCAGAACACTAATGTGCATAAAATATGCCTTTTGAAACGGTCGTTTTGAAATATGGACGTCCTTTAAATTTTTTGGTCGATATGTGGCCCCAGGATTTGTTTTCAGGGCAGGTGTCATTTACAGGCCTGCAATGATTTTGAATATCAACTGACCTTTAGCACTGGGATTAAAGCTGCTGTTGTGTGAAACGGCCACTAGGGGGCAGCAGTTCTCCCTTAACACATCTGGTTACTAGGGCAACAGAGCCTCAATGGACGTCGTGTTCTACATTGGAATTTAGAATGGAATGTGCCAGGAGAAAGCCCCTCAAGTTTGACTCCCTACTTCTTGTTCGTATTTTTAATTTAATTTTTTTTTATTATAGCAAGTTTGATTACAATGTTTGGCTTGTTGTAGGTGTGGAAGATGTGGTTCTTTTACACATATACAGATGTCTGTACTTCCTGGGATCCTTTTCCCATTTACGTTATGACAGAATGTTGAGTAGTCTTCTCTTGGTATTCCGTAGGTCTTTGGTGATTATATATGTCACCTCTGTTTGTATATGTCTGTTATCCCCGATATCGTAATGAAACCAATCCTCACACCTTTCCATTGGTGAACCATAAGTTTGTTTAATGAATCTATAATTGCAATTCTCAGTGGAAATGACTGCCCTGGTTTCTATTTTAGGTAACACCTATAAGTGATATGAAATGATATGTGTCTTTCACTTTCTGACTTACTACAAGTCACGTGATTACCTCTAGACTCATCTACAGTGCTGCAAATGGCATTGTGTCCTTATTTTCCTTGGCTTCTATTCTGCCTTATCGAGGTCCATTTTCAACAATGTGATTCCCTGAGGGTTGTGGATTAGCTGACCTGGGCATCCTTACCCTGCCGGCCGGCCCTCCCAAGGTCTGCCTGGTTGAGGTCAATATAAACAGCGCTCCAGGCAGCAATAGCCCCTGAAGCTGTTCCTGACTCCATATTCTCTGCCCCGTCAGCAGTCTCGGGGCTGTGCTGGTGGGAGGGAGTGAGGGGCCACAGCTTTGTTGGTGGCCCTGTGTGAGTGGGGTTCTGCTGGCCTTTCTGCAGGAGTTGCCAGGCTGCCACCTGTAAAGAAGAGGATGTGTCACCCATAAGTTCCACTGTAATTTCTCTCCGGGCTGAGGTAAGGAAAGAAAAAAAGGGGTGGGGTCCGGGACAGGATGGGTATCTCAGGCAGGGAAATGGAAAGCTTCCAGAAGAGCTCCCGGGGTCAGGACCATCCTGCCTCGCCTGCAGGCACCAAGTTGGCCTGTGTGCTGTCGCTGGTGTGGCTCCATGGCCCTTCCTCTAGGATTTCATGCCCTTGCACATATTCAGGTGTTTTACCTGGGAAGGGTGGGAACAGTTCGGCTGCAGCTGACCTGGGGCTCAGCTCACCTTTATTCAGAGATGCCTCGGCACGGTCCCCCAGCTTTGCAATGAGGACGCTCCTTGCATGCGGGGTGGGTTGCTGGCTGTATGGGAGATGATTCCCCACCTCTGACCAATTTCAGAATAGTTTACCGCTGGAGCAAGTTCCCTGATAGGGCTTTCCTCTGTATAACTGGTGGGTTCAGGTTTTTTTTCGTTTATGGTTCAAGTTAGATTTTATACCTCTTTTATGTATTTATAGATATAAGCATGGAAATAATACATTTCTATAACTACATCTGTGTGAAGGGAAGAACTTTTTTCTCTTTTATTTTTAAATTTTATTTTTTTAAATTTTGAAATTTAGTTTTATTTTTTTATACAGCAGGTTATTATTAGTTATGTATTTTATGCATATGCATGTATGCAGGCCAATCCCAATCTCCCAACTAATCCCACCACCACCACCCCATGGCTTCCCCCACTTTGTGTCCATACGTTTGTTCTCTACCTCTGTGTCTCTATTTCTGCCCTGCAAACCAGTTCATCTGTAGCATTTTTCTAGGTTCCACATATAGGCATTAATATACAGTATTTGTTTTTCTCTTTCTGACTTACTTCACTCTGTATGACAGTCTCTAGATCCATCAGCTTCTCTACAAATGACTCAGTTTCATTCCTTTTTATGGCTGAGTAATATTCCATTTTATATATGTACCACATCTTTATCCATTCGTCTGTCTGTGGGCATTTAGTTTGCTTCCATTACCTGGCTATTGTAAATAGTGCTGCAATGAACATTGTGGTGAATGTGTTTTTGTGATTTATGGTTTTCTCTGGGTATATGCCCAGAAGTGGGATTGCTGGATCCTATGGTAATTCTGTTTTTAGTTTTTTAAAGGAACCTCCATACTGTTCTCCATAGTGACTGTATCAATTTACATTCCCACCAATAGCGGAAGAGGGTTCCTTTTGTGCACACCCTCCCCAGAATTTGTTGTTTGTAGATTATCTGATGATGCCGATTCTAACAGGTGTGAGGTCTTACCTCATTGTAGTTTTGATTTGCATTTCTCTAATAATTAGTGATGTTGAGTAGCTTTTCATGTGCTTCTTGGCCATCTCTGTGTCTTCTTTGAAGAAACGTCTATTTAGATCTTCTGCCCATTTTTGTATTGGGTTGTTTGTTTTATTAATATTAAGCTGCATGAGCTGTTTATATATATTGGAGATTAAACCTTTGTCCATTGATTCGTTTGTGAACGTTTTCGCCCATTCTGAGGGTTGCCTTTTTCCATTCCAGTTTTTTTAACAAAGAAAGAAAGAAATCAAAAGAAGCAGAACACTAATGTGCGTGAAATATGCCTCTTGAAACAGTCGTTTTGAAATATGGACGTCTTTTGAATTTTTTGGTCGATATATGACCCCAGGATTTGTTTTCAGGGCAGGTGTCATTTACAGGCCTGCAATGATTTTGAATATCAACTGACCATGAGCGCTGGGATTGAAGCTGCTGTTGTGTGAAACGGCCACTAGGGGGCAGCAGTTCTCCCTTACCAATTCTGGTTACAAGGGCAACAGAGCCTCAATGGAAGTCGTGTTCTAGATTGGAATTTAGAATGGAATGTGACAGGAGAAAGCCCCTCAAGTTTTTCTCCCTACATCTTGTTCGTGTTTTTAATTTAATTTTTTATTTTTTATTACAGCAAGTTTGATTAAAATGTTTGGCTTGTTGTAGGTGTGGAAGATGTGGTTCTTTTACACATATACAGATGTCTGTTTTTCCTGGGATCCTTTTCCCATGTGCGTTATGAGATAATGTTGAGTAGTCTTTTGGTACTCCGTAGGTCTTTGGTAATTATATATGTCACCTGTGTTTGTATATGTCTGTTAACCCCAATATCGTAATGAAACCAATCCTCACACCTTTCCATTGGTGAACCATAAGTTTGTTTAATGAATCTGTGATTGCCCTTCTCCGTGGAAATATCTGCCCTGGTATCCATTTTAAGGTAACACCTATAAGTGATATGATATGATATGTGTCTTTCACTTTCTGACTTACTACAAGTCACGTAATTACATCTAGACTCATGTACGGTGCTCCAAATGGCACAGTGTCCTTTTTTTCCTTGGATTCTATTCTGCCTTAGCGAGGTGCATTTTCAAGAATGTGATTCCCTGAGGGTTGTGGATTAGCTGACCTGGGGAGCCTAATCCTGCCGGCCGGCCCACCGCAGGTGTGCCTGCTTGAGGTCAATATAAGCAGCGCTCCAGGCCGCAATAGCCCCTGAAGCTGTGCCTGACTCCATATTCTCTGCCCCGTCAGCAGTCTCGGGGCTGTGTGGTGGGAGGGAGTGAGGGGCCACTGCTTTGTGGGTGGCCCGGTGTGAGTGGGGTTCTGCTGACCTTTCTGCAGGAGTTGCCAGGCTGCCACCTGTAAAGAAGAGGATGTGTCACCCATACCTTCCGATGGAATTTCTCTCCGGACAGAGGTGAGGAAGGAAAAAAGCAGTGGGGGCCGGGACAAGAGGGGTATCTCAGGCAGGACAATGGAAAGCTTCCGGAAGAGCGCCCAGGGCCAGGATCACCCTGGCTGGCATGCAGTAACCAAGTTGGCCTGCGTGCTGTCGCTGGTGTGGCTCCACGGCCCTTCCTCTAGGCTTTCAAGCCTTTGTACATATTCAGGTGTTTTACCTGGGAAGGGTGGGAACAGTTCAGCAGCAGCTGGCCTGGGGCTCAGCTCACCTTTATTCAGAGATGCCTCGGCACGGTCCCTCAGCTTTGCAATGAGGACGCTCCTTGCATGGGGGGTGGGTTTCTGGCTGTATGGGAGATGATTCCCCACCTCTTACCAATTTTAGAATTGTTTACCGCTGGAGCAAGAGCCCTGATAGTGTTTTCCTCTGTATAACTGGTGGGTTCAGGGGTTTTTTTCGTTTATGGTTCAAGTTAGATTTTATTCCTCTTTTATGTATTTATAGATATAAGCATGGAAATAATTCATTCCTATAAATACATCTGTGTGAAGGGAAGAACTTTTTTCTGTTTTATTTTTAAATTTTATATTTTAAAATTTTGAAATTTAATTTTATTTACTTTTTTATACAGCGGGTTATTATTAGTTATGTATTTTATGCATATACATGTATACAGGTCAATCGCAAACTCCCAACTCATCCCACCACCACCACCCCATGGCTTCCCACACTTGGTGTCCATACGTTTGTTCTCTACCTCTGTGTCTCTATTTCTTCCCTGCAAACCAGTTCATCTGTACCATTTTTTAGGTTCCACATATATGCATTAATATACAATATTTGTTTTTCACTTTCTGACTTACTTCATTCTGTATGACACTCTCTAGATCCATCGATGTCTCTACAAATGACTCAGTTTCATTCCTTTTTATGGCCGAGGAATATTCCATTTTATATATGTACCCCATCTTTATCCATTCATCTGTCTGTGGGCATTTAGGTTGTTTCCATTACCTGGCTATTGTAAATAGTGCTGCAATGAACCTTGTGGTGAATGTGCCTTTTTGATTTATGGTTGTCTCTGGGTATATGCCCAAAAGTGGGATTGCTGGGTCAGATGGTAATTCTATTTCTAGTTTTTTAAAGGAAACTCCATACTGTTCTCCATAGTGACTGTATCTATTTACATTCCCACCAATAGTGGAAGAGGGCTCCTTTTGTCCACACCCTCCCCAGAATTTCTTGTTTGTAGATTTTCTGATGATGCCGATTCTAACAGGTGTGAGGTGATACCTCATTGTAGTTTTGATTTGCATCTCTCTAATAATTAGTGCTGTTGAGCAGCTTTTCATGTGCGTCTTGGCCATCTCTGTGTCTTCTTTGAAGAAACGACTCTTTAGAACTTCTGCCCATTTTTGTATTGGGTTGTTTGTTTTTTTAATAAGCTGCATGAGCTGTTTATATATATTGGAGATTAAACCTTTGTCCATTGATTCGTTTGCAACTATTTTCGCCCATTCTGAGGGATTCCTTTTTCCATTCCCGTGTTTTTAACCAAAAAAAGGAAAGAAAGAAAAAGAAGCAGAACACTAATGTGCATAAAATATGCCTTTTGAAACGGTCGTTTTGAAATATGGACGTCCTTTGAATTTTTTGGTCGATATGTGACCCCAGGATTTGTTTTCAGGGCAGGTGTCATTTACAGGCCTGCAATGATTTTGAATATCAACTGACCATTAGCACTGGGATTAAAGCTGCTGTTGTGTGAAACGGCCACTAGGTGGCAGCAGTTCTCCCTTAACACATCTGGTTACTAGGGCAACAGGGCCTCAAAGGAAGTCGTGTTCTACATTGGAATTTAGAATGGAATGTGCCAGGAGAAAGCCCCTCAAGTTTGACTCCCTACTTCTTGTTCGTATTTTTAATTTAATTTTTTTATTTTTTATTATAGCAAGTTTGATTACAATGTTTGGCTTGTTGTAGGTGTGGAAGATGTGGTTCTTTTACACATATACAGATGTCTGTTCTTCCTGGGATCCTTTTCCCATGTACGTTATGACAGAATGTTGAGTAGTCTTCTCTTGGTATTCCGTAGGTCTTTGGTGATTATATATGTCACCTCTGTTTGTATATGTCTGTTAACCCCGATATCGTAATGAAACCAATCCTCACACCTTTCCATTGGTGAACCATAAATTTGTTTAATGAATCTATGATTGCACTTCTTATTGGAAATGACTGCCCTGGTTTCTATTTTAGGTAACACCTATAAGTGATATGAAATGATATGTGTCTTTCACTTTCTGACTTACTTCAAGTCACGTGATTACCTCTAGACTCATCTACGGTGCTGCAAATGGCATTGTGTCCTTATTTTCCTTGGCTTCTATTCTGCCCTAGCGAGGTACATTTTCAAAAATGTGATTCTCTGAGGTTTGTGGATTAGCTGACCTGGGCAGCCTTACCCTGCCGGCCGGCGCTCCCAAGGTCTGCCTGGTTGAGGTCAATATAAACAGCGCTCCAGGCAGCAATAGCCCCTGAAGCTGTGCCTGACTCCATATTCTCTGCCCCATCAGCAGTCTCGGGGCTGTGCTGGTGGGAGGGAGTGAGGGGCCACAGCTTTGTTGGTGGCGCGGTGTGAGTGGGGTTCTGCTGGCCTTTCTGCAGGAGTTGCCAGGCTGCCACCTGTAAAGAAGAGGATGTGTCACCAATACCTTCCGCTGGAATTTCTCTCCGGACAGAGGTGAGGAAGGAAAAAAGCAGTGGAGGCCGGGACAAGAGGGGTATCTCAGGCAGGACAATGGAAAGCTTCCGGAAGAGCGCCCGGGGCAAGGATCACCCTGGCTGGCCTGCAGTCACCAAGTTGGCCTGCGTGCTGTCGCTGGTGTGGCTCCACGGCCCTTCCTCTAGGCTTTCAAGCCTTTGTACATATTCAGGTGTTTTACCTGGGAAGGGTGGGAACAGTTCAGCAGCAGCTGGCCTGGGGCTCAGCTCACCTTTATTCAGAGATGCCTCGGCACGATCCCCCAGCTTTGCAATGAGGACGCTCCTTGCGTGGGGTGTGGGTTGCTGGCTGTATGGGAGATGATTCCCCACCTCAGACTCATTTCAGAATTGTTTACCACTAGAGCAAGTGCCCTGGTAGTGTTTTCCTCTGTATAACTGGTGTGTTCAGGTTTTTTTTTTCTTTTATGGTTCAAGTTAGATTTTATTCCTCTTTTATGTATTTATAGATATAAGCATGGAAATAATTCATTCCTGTAAATACATCTGTGTGAAGGGAAGAACTTTTTTCTGTATTATTTTTAAATATTATTTTTTTTTAATTTTGAAATTTAATTTTATTTATTTTTTTATACAGCAGGTTATTATTAGTTATGTATTTTATGCATATACATGTATGCAGGTCAATCCCAATCTCCCAACTCATCCCACCACCACCACACCATGGCTTCCCACACTTGGTGTCCATATGTTTGTTCTCTACCTCTGTCTCTATTTCTTCCCTGCAAACCAGTTCATCTGTACCAGTTTTTAGGTTCCACATATATGCATTAATATACAATATTTGTTTTCCCCTTTCTGACTTACTTCATTCTGTATGACAGTCTCTAGATCCATCGATGTCTCTACAAATGACCCAGTTTCATTCCGTTTTATGGCTGAGTAATATTCTATTTTATACATGTACCACATCTTTATCCATTCATCTGTCTGTGGGCATTTAGGTTGCTTCCATTACCTGGCTGTTGTAAATAGTGCTGCAATGAACATTATGGTGAATGTGCCTTTTTGATTTATGGTTTTCTTTGGGTATATGCCCAGAAGTGGGATTGCAGGATCAGATGGTAATTCTATTTCTAGTTTTCTTTTAACGAAACTCCATACTGTTCTCCATAGTGACTGTATCAATTTACATTCCCACCAATAGTGGAAGAGGGCTCCTTTTGTCCACACCCTCCCCAGAATTTGTTGTTTGTAGATTTTCTTATGATGCCAATTCTAACAGTGTGAGGTGATACCTCATTGTAGTTTTGATTTGCATTTCTCTAATATTTAGTGCTGTTGAGCAGCTTTTCATGTGCCTCTTGGCCATCTCTGTGTCTTCTTTGAAGAAACGTATCTTTAGATCTTCTGCCCATTTTTGTATTGGGTTGTTTGTTTTTTTAATATTAAGCTGCATGAGCTGTTTATATATATTGGAGATTAAACCTTTGTCCATTGATTCGTTTGCAACTATTTTCGCCCCTTCTAAGGGATGCCTTTTTCCATTCCCGTTTTTTTAACCAAAAAAGAAAGAAAGAAAAAGAAGCAGAAAACTAATGTGCATAAAATATGCCTTTTGAAATGGTCGTTTTGAAATATGGACGTCCTTTGAATTTTTTCGTCGATATGTGACCCCAGGATTTGTTTTCAGGGCAGGTGTCATTTACAGGCCTGCAATGATTTTGAATATCAACTGATCTTTAGCGCTGGGATTAAAGCTGCTGTTGTGTGAAACGGCCACAAGGTGGCAGCAGTGCTCCCTTACCAATTCTGGTTACTAGGGCAACAGAGCCTCAATGGAAGTCATGTTCTAGATTGGAATTTAGAAAGCAATGTGCCAGGAGAAAGCCCCTCAAGTTTGTCTCCCTACTTCTTGTTCGTGTTTTTAATTTAATTTTTATTTTTTATTACAGCAAGTTTGATTACAATGTTTGGCTTGTTGGAGGTGTGGAAGATGTGGTTCTTTTACACATATAAACATGTCTGTTTTTCCTGGGATCCTTTTCCCATGTACGTTATGACAGAATGTTGAGTAGTCTATTGGTATTCCGTAGGTCTTTGGTGATTATATATGTCACCTGTGTTTGTATAAGTCTGTTAACCCCGATATCATAATGAAACCAATCCTCACACCATTCCATTGGTGAACCATAAGTTTGTTTAATGAATCTCTGATTGCCCTTCTCGGTGGAAATATCTGCCCTGGTATCCATTTTTAGGTAACACCTATAAGTGATATGATATGATATGTGTCTTTCACTTTCTGACTTACTACAAGTCACGTGATTACCTCTAGACTCATCTACGGTGGTGCAAATGGCATTGTGTTCTTTTATTCCTTGGCTTCTCTTCTGCCTTAGCGAGGTCCATTTTCAACAATGTGATTCCCTGAGTGTTGTGGATTAGCTGACCTGGGCGGCCTTACCCTGCCGCCCAGCCCTCCCCAGGTGTGCCTGTTTGAGGTCAGTATAAACAGCGCTCCAGGCAGCAATAGCCCCTGAAGCTGTTCCTGACTCCATATTCTCTGCCCCGTCAGCAGTCTCGGGGCTGTGCTGGTGGGAGGGAATGATGGGCCACAGCTTTGTTGGTGGCCCGGTGTGAGTGGGGTTCTGCTGGCCTTTCTGCAGGAGTTGCCAGGCTGCCACCTGTAAAGATGAGGATGTGTCACCCATACCTTCCGCTGGAATTTCTCTCCGGACAGAGTTGAGGAAGGAAAAAAGCAGTGGGGGCCGGGACAGGTGGGGTATCTCAGGCAGGACAATGGAAAGCTTCCGGAAGAGCGCCCGGGTACAGGACCACCCTGGCTGGACAGCAGGCACCAAGTTGGCCTGCGTGCTGTTGCTGGGGTGGCTCCACGGCCCTTCCGCGAGTCTTTCAAGCCCTTGTACATATTCAGGTGTTTTACCTGGGAAGGGTGGGAACAGTTCAGCAGCAGCTGGCCTGGGGCTCAGCTCACCTTTATTCAGAGATGCCTCTGCACGATCCCCAAGCGTTGCAATGAGGACGCTCCTTGCGTGGGGTGTGGGTTGCTGGCTGTATGGGAGATGATTCCCCACCTCTGACCAATTTCAGAATTGTTTACCGCTGGAGCAAGTGCCCTGATAGGGTTTTCCTCTGTATAACTGGTGGGTTCAGGTTTTTTTTTCTTTTATTGTTCAAGTTAGATTTTATTCCTCTTTTATGTATTTATAGATATAAGCATGGAAATAATTCATTCCTATAAATACTTCTGTGTGAAGGGAAGAACTTTTTTCTGTATTATTTTTAAATTTTCTTTTTTTAAATTTTGAAATTTAATTTTATTTATTTTTTTTATACAGCAGGTTATTATTAGTTATGTATTTTATACATATACATGTATGCAGGTCTATCCCAATCTCCCAACTCATCCCACCACCACCACACCATGGCTTCCCACACTTGGTGTCCATACATTTGTTCTCTACCTCTGTCTCTATTTCTTCCCTGCAAACCAGTTCATCTGTACCAGTTTTTATGTTCCACATATATGCATTAATATACAATATTTGTTTTCCTCTTTCTGACTTACTTCATTCTGTATGACAGTCTCTAGATCCATCGATGTCTCTACAAATGACCCAGTTTCATTCCTTTTTATGGCTGAGTAATATTCCATTTTATACATGTACCACATCTTTATCCATTCATCTGTCTGTGGGCATTTAGGTTCCTTCCATTACCTGGCTATTGTAAATAGTGCTGCAATGAACATTGTGGTGAATGTGCCTTTTTGATTTATGGTTTTCTTTGGGTATATGCCTAGAAGAGGGATTGCTGGATCAGATGGTAATTCTATTTCTAGTTTTTTTTAACGAAAATCCATACTGTTCTCCATAGTGACTGTATCAATTTACATTCCCACCAATAGTGGAAGAGGGCTCCTTTTGTCCACACCCTCCCCAGAATTTGTTGTTTGTAGATTTTCTGATGATGCCGATTCTAACAGTGTGAAGTGATACCTCATTGTAGTTTTGATTTGCATTTCTCTAATAATTAGTGCTGTTGAGAAGCTTTTCATGTGCGTCTTGGCCATCTCTGTGTCTTCTTTGAAGAAACGTCTCTTGAGATCTTCTTCCCATTTCTGTATTGGGAGGGTCGTGCGTGGGTCAGGCTACGTGCTCACGCACGTGTCAGTGCCAATGTACGGGCCAGGATTAGGCTACGGCATAGGCTAATGTGTAGGGCTGGTGGTGGGTTTCCGTTCCGTGCTAGTGTTAGGGTTAGGGAATGACAACGCTTAGGGCACAGGTGAGGGTACGGAAACGTGGGAAGGTCAGGCTAGGTGCTGACGCATGCGTCAGTGCCAGCGTACGGGCCAGGAATAGGGTACGGCGTATGGTAAAGAGTAGGGCTCGTTGTGAGATACCATTCCGGGCTAGGGTTAGGGTTAGGGAATGGCAAGGCTTAGGGCACAGGTGAACGTATGGAATCGTGGGAGGGTCAGGCTACGTGCTGACGCACGGGTTAGTGCCAGCGTACGGGCCAGGAGTAGTGTATGGCGTAGGGTAAGGTTTAGGGCTGGTGGTGGGTTTCCATTCCGGGCTACGGTTAGAGTGAGGGAACAGCAAGGCTTAGAGCACAGGTGAACGTACAGAAACGTGGGAGTGGCAGGCTACGTGTTGACGCACGGGTCTGTGCCAGCGTATGGGCCAGGAGTAGGGTACGTCGTAACGTAAGGTGTAGGGCTGGTGGTGGGTTTCCGTTCCAGGCTTGGGTTAGGGTTAGGGAACGGCAAGGCTTAGGACACAGGTGAGGGTACGGAAACGTGGGAGAGGCAGGCTACGAGCTGACGCACAGGTCAGTGCCAGTGTAGGGGCCAGGAGTAGGGTACGGCGTAGTGTAAGGTCTAGGGCTGGTGGTGGGTTTATGTTCCGGGCTAGGGTTAGGGTTAGGGAATGGCATGGCTTAGGACACAGGTGAGGGTACGGAAACGTAGGAGTGGCAGGCTACGTGCTGACGCACGGGTCAGTGCCAGCGTACGGGGCAGGATTAGGGTACGGCGTAGGGTAAGGTGTAGGGCTGGTGGTGGGTTTCCGTTACGGGCTAGGGTTAGGGTTAGGGAACGGCAAGGCTTAAGGCACAGGTGAGGGTACGGAAACGTGGGAGGGTCAGTCTACGTGCTGACGCACGTGTCAGTGACAGCGTACGGTCCAGGAGTATGGTACGGTGTAGGGTAAGGTGTAGGGCTGGTGTTGGTTTTCCGTTCCAGGTTCGGGTTAGGGAACGGCAAGGCTTAGTGCACAGGTGAGGGTATGGAAACGTGGCAGAGGCAGGCTATGTGCTGACGCAATGGTCACTGCCAGCGTACGGGTCAGGAGTAGGCTACGGCATACATTAAGGTTTAGGGTTTCTGGTGGGTTTCCGTTCCGGGCTAGGGTTAGGGATAGGTAAAGGCAAGGCTTAGGGCACAGGTGAGGTTACGGAAACGTGGGCGGGTCAGGCTACATGCTGAAGCACTGGTCACTGACAGGGTATGAACCAGGAGTAGGAGACGGCGTAGGGTAAAGTGTAAGGCTGGTGGTGGGGATCCATTCCGGGCTAGGGTTAGGGTTAGGGAGCGGCAAGGCTTAGGGCACAGGAGAGGGTACGGAAACGTGGGAGGGTCAGGCTACGTGCTGAAGAACGGGTCAGTGCCAGGGTGTGGACCAGGAGTAGGGTACGGCGTAGGGTATGGTGTAAGGGCGGCGTTGGGTGTCCATTCCGGTCTAGGGTTAGGGTTAGGCAACGTTAAGGCTTAGGGCACACGTGAGGGTACGGAAACGTGGGAGGGTCAGGCTACGTGCTGAAAAACGTGTCAGTGCCAGCGTATGGGCCAGGAGTTGGGTACGGCGTAGGGTATGGTGTAGGGGTCGTGGTGGGTTTCCATTCCAGGCAAGGGTTAGGGGTAGGGAACCGCAAGACTTAGGGCACAGGTGAGGTTACGTAAACGTGGGAGGGTCAGACTATGTGCTGATGCACGGGTCAATGACAGCGTACACCCAGGTGTAGGCTTCGGCGTAGGGTAAGGTGTAGGCCCGGTGGTGGGTTTCCGTTCCAGGCCAGGGTAAGGGTTAGCGAATGGCAAGGCTTAGGGCACAGGTGAGGGTACGGAAAAGTGGGAGGGTCAGGGTACGTGCTCACGCACGTGTCAGTGTCAGCTTCCGGGCAGGAGTAGGCTTCGACGTACGGTAAGGTGTAGGGCTGGTGGTGGGTCTCCGTTCTGGGCTAGGGTTAGGGATCGGGAAGGCTTAAGGCACAGTTGAGGGTACGGAAACGTGGGAGGGTCAGGCTGCATGCTGACGCACGGGTCAGTTCCAGCGTACGGGCCAGGAGTAAGTTACTGCGTAGCGTAAGGTGTAGGGCTGGTGGTGGGTTTCCGTTTTGGTATAGGGTTAGGGAACGGCAAGGCTAAGGGCACAGGTGAGGTTACAGAAAGTTGGGAGAGGTAGGCTACGTGCTGACGCATGGGTCAGTGCCAGCGTACGGGCAAGGAGTAGGGTACGGCGTAGGGTAAGCTGTAGGGCTGGTGGTGTGTTTCCGGTCTGGGCTAGGGTAGGGTTAGGGAACGGCAAGGCTTAGGGCACTGGTGAGAGTGCGGAAACGTGGGAGTGGTAGGCTATGTGCTGAGGCACGGGTCAGTGCTAGCGTATTGGGCAGGATTAGCGTACGGCGTAGGGTAAGGTGTAGGGCTGTTGGTGGGTTTCCGTTCCGGGCTAGGGTTAGGGTTAGGGAATGGCAAAGCTTAGGGCACAGTAGATGGTACGGAAACGTGGGAGGGTCAGGCTACGTGTTGACGCACGGGTCAGTGCCAGCGTACGGGCCAAGAGTAGGGTACGGCGTAGTGTAAGGTGTAGGGTTAGGGTTAGGGAACGGCAAGGCTTAGGGCACAGGTGAGGGAACAGAAACGTGGGAGGGTCAGGCTACGCGCTGACGCATGGGTCAGTGCCAGCATACGGGCCAGAAGTCGTGTACGGCGTAGGGTAAGGTGTCGGGCTGGCTGTGGTTTCCCGTTCCGGGCTAGGGTTAGGGTTACGGAACGGCAAGGCTTAGGGCACTGGTGAGGGTACGGAAACGTGGGTGGGTCAGGCTACGTGCTGACGCACGGGTCAGTGCCAGCGTACAGGCCAAGAGTAGGGTACGGCGTAGGGTAAGGTGTAGGGCTGGTGGTGGGTTACCATTCCGGGCTAGCGTTAGGGTTAGGGAACGGCAAGGCATAAGGCACAGGTGAGGGTACGGAAACGTGGGAGGTTCAGGCTATGTTCTGACGCATGGATCAGTGCCAGCGTACGGGCCAGGAGTAAGGTAAGGCGTAGGGTAAGGTGTAGGGCTGGGGGTGGGTTTCCTTTCCGGGCTAAGGTTAGGTTTAGGGAATGACAAGGCTTAGGGTTCGGGTGAGGATACGGAAACGTGGGAGGGGCAGGCTACGTGCTGACGCACAGGTCAGTGCCAGCGTATGGGCCAGGAGTGGGCTATGGCGTAGAGTAAGGTGTAGGGCTGGTGGTAGGTTTCCGTTCGGGGTTATGGTTAGTGTTATGGAATGGCAAGGCTTAGGACACAGGTGAGGGTACGGGAACGTGGGAGGGACAGCCTACGTGCTGATGCAAGGATCACTGCCAGCGTACGGGCCAGGATTATTCTACGGCGTAGGGTAAGGTGTAGGGCTGGTGGTGGGTTTCTGTTCTGGGCTAGGGTTAGGGTTAGGGCACGACAAGCCTTAGGGCACATGTGAGGGTACGGAAACGGGGTAGGGTCAGGCTATGTGCTGACGCACGGGTCACTGCCAGCGTACAGGCCAGGAGTAGGCAACAGCGTAGGGTAAGGTGTAGGGCTGGTGGTTGGTTTCCTTTCCGGGCTAGGGTTAGGGTTAGGGAATGGCACGGCATAGGGCACAGGTGAGGGTATGGAAACGTGGGAGGGTCATGCTACGTGCTGACACACGGGTCAGTGCCAGCATATGGGCCAGGCGTAGGCTACGGCGTACGGTAAGGTGTAGGGCTGGTGGTGGGTTTCCTTTCCGGGCTAGGGTTAGGGTTAGGGAACGGTAAGGCTTAGGGGACAGGTGAGGGTACGGAAACGTGTGAGAGGCAGGCTACGTGCTGACACAGAGGTCAGTGCCACCGTACGGGCCAGGAGTTGGGTACGGCGTAGGGTATGCTGTAGGGGTGGTCGTGGGATTCCGTTCCGGGCTAGGGTTAGGGGTAGGGAACCGCAAGGCTTAGGGCACAGGTGAGGTTATGGAAACGTGGGAGTGTCAGACTACGTGCTGACACATGGGTCAATGACAGCGTACGCCCAGGTGTAGGCTTCGGTGTAGGGTAAGGTGTAGGCCCGGTGGTGGGTTTCCGTTCTGGGCTAGGGTTAGGGTTAGCGAACGGCAAGGCTTAGGGCACAGGTGAGGGTACGGAAAAGTGGGAGGGTCAGGCTACGTGCTCACGCACGTGTCAGTGTCAGCTTCTGGGCAGGAGTAGGCTTCGACGTAGGGTAAGGTGTAGGGCTGGTGGTGGGTCTCTGTTCCGGGCTAGTGTTAGGGTTAGGGAACGGGAAGTCTTAGGGCACAGGTGAAGGTACGGAACCGTGGGAGGGTCAGGCTCCGTGCTGACGCACGGGTCAGTGCCAGTGTACGGGCCAGGAGTAGGATACGGCATAGGGTAAGGTGTAGGGCTGGTGGTGTGTTTCCGTTCCGGGCTAGGGTTAGGGTTAGGGAATGGCAAGGCTTAGGGCACAGGTGAGGGTATGGAAACGTCGGAGGGTCAGGCTACATGCTGAATCAAGGGTTAGTTCCAGGGTATGGACCAGGTGTAGGGTACGGCGTAGGGTAAAGTGTAAGGCTGGTGGTGGGTGTCCATTCCGGGCTAGGGTTAGGGTTAGGGAGCGGCAAGGCTTAGGGCACAGGTGAGGGTACGGAAACGTGGGAGAGGCAGGCTACGGGCTGACACATGGGAGAGTGTCAGCTTACGGGCCAGCAGTAGGCTACGACGTAGGGTAGGGTGTAGGGCTGGTGGTGGGTTTCCGTTCTGGGCTAGGGTTAGAGTTAGGGATCGGTAAGGCTTAGGGAACAGGTGAGGGTAAGGAAAAGTGGGAGGGTCAGGCTACATGCTGACGCACGGGTCAGTGCCAGCGTACGGGCCAGGAGTATGGTACGGCGTAGGGTAAGGTTTAGAGCTGGTGGTGGGTTTCCGTTCCAGGCTAGGGTTAGGGTTACGGAACGGCAAGGCTTAGGGCACAGGTGAGGGTTCGGAAAAGTGGTAGGGTCAGGCTACGTGCTGACGCACGGGTCAGTGCCAGCATACGGGCCAGGAGTCGTTTAAAGCATAGGGTAAGGTGTCGGGCTGGCTGTGGTTTCCCGTTCCGGGCTAGGGTTAGGGTTACGGAACGGCAAGGCTTAGGGCACAGGTGAGGGTACGGAAACGTGGGTGGGTCAGGCTACGTGCTGACGCACGGGTCAGTGCCAGCGTATAGGCCAAGAGTAGGGTACGGCGTACGGTAAGGTGTAGGGCTGGTGGTGGGTTTCCGTTCCCGGCTAGGGTTAGGGTTAGGGAAAGGCAATGCTTAGGGCACAGGTGAGGGTACGGAAACGTGGGTGGGTCAGGCTACATGCTGAATCACGTGTCAGTGCCAGCGTACGGTCCAGGAATAGGGTACGGCGTAGGGTAAGGTGTAGGGCTGGTGGTGGGTTTCTGTTCCGGGCTAGGGTTAGTGTTAGGGAATTGCGAGGCTTAGGGCAGAGGTGAGGGTAAGGAAACGTGGGAAAGGCAGGCTACGTGCTGACACACGGGTCAGTGCCACCGTACGGGGCAGGAGTTGGGTATGACGTTGGTTATGGTGTAGGGGTGGTGGTGGGTTTCCTTTCCGGGCAACTGTTAGGGGAAGGGAACCACAAGACTTAGGGCACAGGTGAGGTTACAGAAACGTGGGGGGGTCACACTACGTGCTGACGCACGGGTCAATGACAGCGTACGCCCAGGTGTAGTCTTCGGCGTAGTGTAAGGTGTAGGCCCGGTGGTGGGTTTCCGTTCCGGGCCAGGGTAAGGGTTAGCGAACGAAAGGCTTAGGGAACAGGTGAGGGTACGGAAAAGTGGGAGGGTCTGGGTACGTGCTCACGCACGTGTCAGTGTCAGCTTCCGGGCAGGAGTAGGCTTCGACAAGGGTAAGGGGTAGGGCTGATGGTGGGTCTCCGTTCCGGGCTAGGGTTAGGGTTAGGGAACGGCGAGGCTTAGGGCACTGATGAGGGTACGGAAACGTGGGAGTGTCAGGCTCCATGCTGACGCACGGGTCAGTGCTAGCGTACGGGGCAGGATTAGGGTACGGCGTAGGGTAAGGTGTAGGGCTGGTGGTGGGTTTCCATTCCGGGCTAGGGTTAGGGTTAGGGAATGGCAAAGCTTAGGGCACAGAAGATGGTACGGAAACGTGGGAGGGTCATGCTACGTGTTGACGCACGGGTCAGTGCCAGCGTACGGGCCAAGAGTAGGGTACGGCGTAGGGTAAGGTGTAGGGTTAGGGTTAGGGAACGGCAAGGCTTAGGGCACGGGTGAGGGTACGGAAACGTGGGAGGGTCAGGCTACATGCTGACGCACGGGTCAGTGCCAGTGTACTGGCCAGAAGTAGGGTACAGTGTAGGGTAATGTTTAGGGCAGGGGGTGGTTTTCCGTTCCGGGATAGGGTTAGGGCTAGAGAACGACAAGCCTTAGGGCACAGGTGCGGGTACGGAAACGTGGGAGGTTCAGGCTATGTTCTGACGCACGGGTCAGTGCCAGCGTACGGGCCAGGAGTAAGGTACGGCGTAGGGTAAGGTGTAGGGCTGGTGGTGGGTTTCCTTTCCGGGATAAGGTTAGGTTTAGGGAATGACAAGGCTTCGGGTTCGGGTGAGGATACGGAAACGTGGGAGGGGCAGGCTACGTGCTGACGCACAAGTCAGTGCCAGCGTATGGGCCAGGAGTGGGCTATGGCGTAGAGTAAGGTGTAGGGCTGGTGGTAGGTTTCCGTTCGGGGTTTTGGTTAGGGTTATGGAACGGCAAGGCTTAGGACAGAGGTGAGGGTACGGGAACGTGGGAGGGTCAGGCTACGTGCTGACGCACGGATCAGTGCCAGCGTATGGGCCAGGAATAGGCTACGGCGTAGGGTAAGGTTTAGGGCTGGTGGTGGGTTTCTGCTCTGGGCTAGGGTTAGGGTTAGGGCACGACAAGCCTTAGGGCACAGGTGAGGGTACGGAAATGGGGGAGGGTCAGGCTATGTGCTGACGCACGTGTCAGTGTCAGCGTACAGGCCAGGAGTAGGCAACAGCGTAGGGTAAGGTGTAGGGCTGGTGGTTGGTTTCCTTTCCGGGCTAGGGTTAGGGTTAGGGAATGGCAAGGCATAGGGCACAGGTGAGGGTATGGAAACGTGGGAGGGTCATGCTACGTGCTGACACACGGGTCAGTGCCAGCATATGGGCCAGGCGTAGGCTACGGCATACGGTAAGGTGTAGGGCTGGTGGTGGGTTTCCTTTCCGGGCTAGGGTTAGGGTTAGGGAACGGTAAGGCTTAGGGCACAGGTGAGGGTACGGAAACGTGTGAGAGGCAGGCTACGTGCTGACACACAGGTCAGTGCCACCGTACGGGCCAGAAGTTGGGTACGGCGTAGGGTATGCTGTAGGGGTGGTCGTGGGATTCCGTTCCGGGCTAGGGTTAGGGGTAGGGAATCGCAAGGCTTAGGGCACAGGTGAGGTTACGGAAACGTGGGAGTGTCAGACTACGTGCTGACACACGGGTCAATGACAGCGTACGCCCAGGTGTAGGCTTCGGCGTAGGGTAAGGTGTAGGCCCGGTGGTGGGTTTCCGTTCTGGGCTAGGGTTAGGGTTAGCGAACGGCAAGGCTTAGGGCACAGGTGAGGGTACGGAAAAGTGGGAGGGTCAGGCTACGTGCTCACGCACGTGTCAGTGTCAGCTTCTGGGCAGGAGTAGTCTTCGACGTAGGGTAAGGTGTAGGGCTGGTGGTGGGTCTCTGTCACGGGCTAGGGTTAGCGTTAGGGAACGGGAAGTCTTAGGGCACAGGTGAGGGTACGGAAATGTGGGAGGGTCAGGCTGCATCTGACGCACGGTTCAGTTCCAGCGTACGCTCCAGGAGTGTGGTACGGCGTAGGGTAAGGTGTAGGGCTGGTGGTGGGTTTCCGTTTCGGGCTATGGTTAGGGTTAGGGAACGGCAAGGCTTAGGGCACAGGTAAGGGTACGGAAACGTGGGAGAGGCAGGCTACGAGCTGACGCACAGGTCAGTGCCAGTGTAGGGGCCAGGAGTAGGGTACGGCGTAGTGTAAGGTCTAGGGCTGGTGGTGGGTTTATGTTCCGGGCTAGGGTTAGGGTTAGGGAATGGCATGGCTTAGGACACAGGTGAGGGTACGGAAACGTAGGAGTGGCAGGCTACGTGCTGACGCACGGGTCAGTGCCAGCGTACGGGGCAGGATTAGGGTACGGCGTAGTGTAAGGTGTAGGGCTGGTGGTGGGTTTCCGTTACGGGCTAGGGTTAGGGTTAGGGAACGGCAAGGCTTAAGGCACAGGTGAGGGTACGGAAACGTGGGAGGGTCAGTCTACGTGCTGACGCACGTGTCAGTGACAGCGTACGGTCCAGGAGTATGGTACGGTGTAGGGTAAGGTGTAGGGCTGGTGTTGGTTTTCCGTTCCAGGTTAGGGTTAGGGAACGGCAAGGCTTAGTGCACAGGTGAGGGTATGGAAACGTGGCAGAGGCAGGCTATGTGCTGACGCAATGGTCACTGCCAGCGTACGGGTCAGGAGTAGGCTACGGCATACATTAAGGTTTAGGGTTTCTGGTGGGTTTCTGTTCCGGGCTAGGGTTAGGGATAGGTAAAGGCAAGGCTTAGGGCACAGGTGAGGTTACGGAAACGTGGGCGGGTCAGGCTACATGCTGAAGCACTGGTCACTGACAGGGTATGAACCAGGAGTAGGGGACGGCGTAGGGTAAAGTGTAAGGCTGGTGGTGGGGATCCATTCCGGGCTAGGGTTAGGGTTAGGGAGCGGCAAGGCTTAGAGCACAGGAGAGGGTACGGAAACGTGGGAGGGTCAGGCTACGTGCTGAAGAACGGGTCAGTGCCAGGGTGTGGACCAGGAGTAGGGTACGGCGTAGGGTATGGTGTAAGGGAGGCGTTGGGTGTCCATTCCGGTCTAGGGTTACGGTTAGGGAACGTTAAGGCTTAGGGCACACGTGAGGATACGGAAACGTGGGAGGGTCAGGCTTCGTGCTGAAAAACGTGTCAGTGCCAGCGTATGGGCCAGGAGTTGGGTACGGCGTAGGGTATGGTGTAGGGGTCGTGGTGGGTTTCCATTCCAGGCAAGGGTTAGGGGTAGGGAACCGCAAGACTTAGGGCACAGGTGAGGTTACGTAAACGTGGGAGGGTCAGACTATGTGCTGATGCACGGGTCAATGACAGCGTACACCCAGGTGTAGGCTTCGGCGTAGGGTAAGGTGTAGGCCCGGTGGTGGGTTTCCGTTCCAGGCCAGGGTAAGGGTTAGCGAATGGCAAGGCTTAGGGCACAGGTGAGGGTACGGAAAAGTGGGAGGGTCAGGGTACGTGCTCACGCACGTGTCAGTGTCAGCTTCCGGGCAGGAGTAGGCTTCGACGTACGGTAAGGTGTAGGGCTGGTGGTGGGTCTCCGTTCTGGGCTAGGGTTAGGGATCGGGAAGGCTTAAGGCACAGTTGAGGGTACGGAAACGTGGGAGGGTCAGGCTCCATGCTGACGCACGGGTCAGTTCCAGCGTACGGGCCAGGAGTAAGTTACTGCGTAGCGTAAGGTGTAGGGCTGGTGGTGGGTTTCCGTTTTGGTATAGGGTTAGGGAACGGCAAGGCTAAGGGCACAGGTGAGGGTACAGAAAGTTGGGAGAGGTAGGCTACGTGCTGACGCATGGGTCAGTGCCAGCGTACGGGCAAGGAGTAGGGTACGGCGTAGGGTAAGCTGTAGGGCTGGTGGTGTGTTTCCGGTCTGGGCTAGGGTAGGGTTAGGGAACGGCAAGGCTTAGGGCACTGGTGAGAGTGCGGAAACGTGGGAGTGGTAGGCTATGTGCTGAGGCACGGGTCAGTGCTAGCGTATTGGGCAGGATTAGCGTACGGCGTAGGGTAAGGTGTAGGGCTGTTGGTGGGTTTCCGTTCCGGGCTAGGGTTAGGGTTAGGGAATGGCAAAGCTTAGGGCACAGTAGATGGTACGGAAACGTGGGAGGGTCAGGCTACGTGTTGACGCACGGGTCAGTGCCAGCGTACGGGCCAAGAGTAGGGTACGGCGTAGTGTAAGGTGTAGGGTTAGGGTTAGGGAACGGCAAGGCTTAGGGCACAGGTGAGGGTACAGAAACGTGGGAGGGTCAGGCTACGCGCTGACGCATGGGTCAGTGCCAGCATACGGGCCAGAAGTCGTGTACGGCGTAGGGTAAGGTGTCGGGCTGGCTGTGGTTTCCCGTTCCGGGCTAGGGTTAGGGTTACGGAACGGCAAGGCTTAGGGCACAGGTGAGGGTACGGAAACGTGGGTGGGTCAGGCTACGTGCTGATGCACGGGTCAGTGCCAGCGTACAGGCCAAGAGTAGGGTACGGCGTAGGGTAAGGTGTAGGGCTGGTGGTGGGTTACCATTCCGGGCTAGCGTTAGGGTTAGGGAACGGCAAGGCATAAGGCACAGGTGAGGGTACGGAAACGTGGGAGGTTCAGGCTATGTTCTGACGCATGGATCAGTGCCAGCGTACGGGCCAGGAGTAAGGTAAGGCGTAGGGTAAGGTGTAGGGCTGGGGGTGGGTTTCCTTTCCGGGCTAAGGTTAGGTTTAGGGAATGACAAGGCTTAGGGTTCGGGTGAGGATACGGAAACGTGGGAGGGGCAGGCTACGTGCTGACGCACAGGTCAGTGCCAGCGTATGGGCCAGGAGTGGGCTATGGCGTAGAGTAAGGTGTAGGGCTGGTGGTAGGTTTCCGTTCGGGGTTATGGTTAGGGTTATGGAATGGCAAGGCTTAGGACACAGGTGAGGGTACGGGAACGTGGGAGGGACAGGCTACGTGCTGATGCACGGATCACTGCCAGCGTACGGGCCAGGATTATTCTACGGCGTAGGGTAAGGTGTAGGGCTGGTGGTGGGTTTCTGTTCTGGGCTAGGGTTAGGGTTAGGGCACGACAAGCCTTAGGGCACATGTGAGGGTACGGAAACGGGGTAGGGTCAGGCTATGTGCTGACGCACGGGTCACTGCCAGCGTACAGGCCAGGAGTAGGCAACAGCGTAGGGTAAGGTGTAGGGCTGGTGGTTGGTTTCCTTTCCGGGCTAGGGTTAGGGTTAGGGAATGGCAAGGCATAGGGCACAGGTGAGGGTATGGAAACGTGGGAGGGTCATGCTACGTGCTGACACACGGGTCAGTGCCAGCATATGGGCCAGGCGTAGGCTACGGCGTACGGTAAGGTGTAGGGCTGGTGGTGGGTTTCCTTTCCGGGCTAGGGTTAGGGTTAGGGAACGGTAAGGCTTAGGGGACAGGTGAGGGTACGGAAACGTGTGAGAGGCAGGCTACGTGCTGACACACAGGTCAGTGCCACCGTACGGGCCAGGAGTTGGGTACGGCGTAGGGTATGCTGTAGGGGTGGTCATGGGATTCCGTTCCGGGCTAGGGTTAGGGGTAGGGAACCGCAAGGCTTAGGGCACAGGTGAGGTTATGGAAACGTGGGAGTGTCAGACTACGTGCTGACACATGGGTCAATGACAGCGTACGCCCAGGTGTAGGCTTCGGTGTAGGGTAAGGTGTAGGCCCGGTGGTGGGTTTCCGTTCTGGGCTAGGGTTAGGGTTAGCGAACGGCAAGGCTTAGGGCACAGGTGAGGGTACGGAAAAGTGGGAGGGTCAGGCTACGTGCTCACGCACGTGTCAGTGTCAGCTTCTGGGCAGGAGTAGGCTTCGACGTAGGGTAAGGTGTAGGGCTGGTGGTGGGTCTCTGTTCCGGGCTAGTGTTAGGGTTAGGGAACGGGAAGTCTTAGGGCACAGGTGAAGGTACGGAACCGTGGGAGGGTCAGGCTCCGTGCTGACGCACGGGTCAGTGCCAGTGTACGGGCCAGGAGTAGGATACGGCATAGGGTAAGGTGTAGGGCTGGTGGTGTGTTTCCGTTCCGGGCTAGGGTTAGGGTTAGGGAATGGCAAGGCTTAGGGCACAGGTGAGGGTATGGAAACGTCGGAGGGTCAGGCTACATGCTGAATCAAGGGTTAGTTCCAGGGTATGGACCAGGTGTAGGGTACGGCGTAGGGTAAAGTGTAAGGCTGGTGGTGGGTGTCCATTCCGGGCTAGGGTTAGGGTTAGGGAGCGGCAAGGCTTAGGGCACAGGTGAGGGTACGGAAACGTGGGAGAGGCAGGCTACGGGCTGACACATGGGAGAGTGTCAGCTTACGGGCCAGCAGTAGGCTACGACGTAGGGTAGGGTGTAGGGCTGGTGGTGGGTTTCCGTTCCGGGCTAGGGTTAGAGTTAGGGATCGGTAAGGCTTAGGGAACAGGTGAGGGTAAGGAAAAGTGGGAGGGTCAGGCTACATGCTGACGCACGGGTCAGTGCCAGCGTACGGGCCAGGAGTATGGTACGGCGTAGGGTAAGGTTTAGAGCTGGTGGTGGGTTTCCGTTCCAGGCTAGGGTTAGGGTTACGGAACGGCAAGGCTTAGGGCACAGGTGAGGGTTCGGAAAAGTGGTAGGGTCAGGCTACGTGCTGACGCACGGGTCAGTGCCAGCATACGGGCCAGGAGTCGTTTAAAGCATAGGGTAAGGTGTCGGGCTGGCTGTGGTTTCCCGTTCCGGGCTAGGGTTAGGGTTACGGAACGGCAAGGCTTAGGGCACAGGTGAGGGTACGGAAACGTGGGTGGGTCAGGCTACGTGCTGACGCACGGGTCAGTGCCAGCGTATAGGCCAAGAGTAGGGTACGGCGTACGGTAAGGTGTAGGGCTGGTGGTGGGTTTCCGTTCCCGGCTAGGGTTAGGGTTAGGGAAAGGCAATGCTTAGGGCACAGGTGAGGGTACGGAAACGTGGGTGGGTCAGGCTACATGCTGAATCACGTGTCAGTGCCAGCGTACGGTCCAGGAATAGGGTACGGCGTAGGGTAAGGTGTAGGGCTGGTGGTGGGTTTCTGTTCCGGGCTAGGGTTAGTGTTAGGGAATTGCGAGGCTTAGGGCAGAGGTGAGGGTAAGGAAACGTGGGAAAGGCAGGCTACGTGCTGACACACGGGTCAGTGCCACCGTACGGGGCAGGAGTTGGGTATGACGTTGGTTATGGTGTAGGGGTGGTGGTGGGTTTCCTTTCCGGGCAACTGTTAGGGGAAGGGAACCACAAGACTTAGGGCACAGGTGAGGTTACAGAAACGTGGGGGTTCACACTACGTGCTGACGCACGGGTCAATGACAGCGTACGCCCAGGTGTAGTCTTCGGCGTAGTGTAAGGTGTAGGCCCGGTGGTGGGTTTCCGTTCCGGGCCAGGGTAAGGGTTAGCGAACGAAAGGCTTAGGGAACAGGTGAGGGTACGGAAAAGTGGGAGGGTCTGGGTACGTGCTCACGCACGTGTCAGTGTCAGCTTCCGGGCAGGAGTAGGCTTCGACAAGGGTAAGGGGTAGGGCTGATGGTGGGTCTCCGTTCCGGGCTAGGGTTAGGGTTAGGGAACGGCGAGGCTTAGGGCACTGATGAGGGTACGGAAACGTGGGAGTGTCAGGCTCCATGCTGACGCACGGGTCAGTGCTAGCGTACGGGGCAGGATTAGGGTACGGCGTAGGGTAAGGTGTAGGGCTGGTGGTGGGTTTCCATTCCGGGCTAGGGTTAGGGTTAGGGAATGGCAAAGCTTAGGGCACAGAAGATGGTACGGAAACGTGGGAGGGTCATGCTACGTGTTGACGCACGGGTCAGTGCCAGCGTACGGGCCAAGAGTAGGGTACGGCGTAGGGTAAGGTGTAGGGTTAGGGTTAGGGAACGGCAAGGCTTAGGGCACGGGTGAGGGTACGGAAACGTGGGAGGGTCAGGCTACATGCTGACGCATGGGTCAGTGCCAGTGTACTGGCCAGAAGTAGGGTACAGTGTAGGGTAAGGTTTAGGGCAGGGGGTGGTTTTCCGTTCGGGGATAGGGTTAGGGCTAGAGAACGACAAGCCTTAGGGCACAGGTGCGGGTACGGAAACGTGGGAGGTTCAGGCTATGTTCTGACGCACGGGTCAGTGCCAGCGTACGGGCCAGGAGTAAGGTACGGCGTAGGGTAAGGTGTAGGGCTGGTGGTGGGTTTCCTTTCCGGGATAAGGTTAGGTTTAGGGAATGACAAGGCTTCGGGTTCGGGTGAGGATACGGAAACGTGGGAGGGGCAGGCTACGTGCTGACGCACAAGTCAGTGCCAGCGTATGGGCCAGGAGTGGGCTATGGCGTAGAGTAAGGTGTAGGGCTGTGGTGGTAGGTTTCCGTTCGGGTTGT